>NW_028116320.1:0-72189 GCF_964273445.1 Streptopelia decaocto
GATTTGAAAAGTTTCAATGGGAATGGGAAGAATTGGGACAAAAATTGGAAAATTTTTAAGGGACTTTGAAAAAATTTCAACTGGAATTTTAGCAATTTTTTTATGTGAAATTATAAACATGTGGACATGGATTTTGAAAATTCTAGAGAGAATTTTAAAAGCTTCAACAGAATTTCCACAATTTTGAGAGGGATTTGAAAAGTTTCAATGGGAATGGGAAGAATTGGGACAAAAATTGGAAAATTTTTCAGGGACTTTGAAAAATTTCAACTGGAATTTTAGCAATTTTTTGACGTGAAATTGTAAACATGTGGACATGGATTTTGAAAATTCTAGAGAGAATTTTAAAAGCTTCAACAGAATTTCAACAATTTTGAGAGGGATTTGAAAAGTTTCAATGGGAATGGGAAGAATTGGGACAAAAATTGGAAAATTTTTAAGGGACTTTGAAAAAATTTCAACTGGAATTTTAGCCATTTTTTTTATGTGAAATTATAAACATGTGGACATGGATTTTGAAAATTCTAGAGAGAATTTTAAAAGCTTCAAGAGAATTTCAACAATTTTGAGAGGGATTTGAAAAGTTTCAATGGGAATGGGAAGAATTGGGACAAAAATTGGAAAATTTTTCAGGGACTTTGAAAAAATTTCAACTGGAATTTTAGCCATTTTTTGGCGTGAAATTGTAAACATGTGGACATGGATTTTGAAAATTCTAGAGAGAATTTTAAAAGCTTCAAGAGAATTTCAACAATTTGGAGAGGGATTTGAAAAGTTTCAATGGGAATGGGAAGAATTGGGACAAAAATTGGAAAATTTTTAAGGGACTTTGAAAAATTTCAACTGGAATTTTAGCCATTTTTTGACGTGAAATTGTAAACATGTTGAAGTGGATTTTGAAAATTCTAGAGAGAATTTTAAAAGCTTCAACAGAATTTCAACAATTTGGAGAGGGATTTGAAAAGTTTCAATGGGAATGGGAAGAATTGGGACAAAAATCGGAAAATTTTTAAGGGACTTTGAAAAAATTTCAACTGGAATTTTAGCAATTTTTTGACGTGAAATTGTAAACATGTGGACATGGATTTTGAAAATTCTAGAGAGAATTTTAAAAGCTTCAAGAGAATTTCAACAATTTGGAGAGGGATTTGACAAGTTTCAATGGGAATGGGAAGAATTGGGACAAAAATTGGAAAATTTTTAAGGGACTTTGAAAAAATTTCAACTGGAATTTTAGCCATCTTTTGACGTGAAATTGTAAACATGTGGACATGGATTTTGAAAATTCTAGAGAGAATTTTAAAAGCTTCAAGAGAATTTCAACAATTTGGAGAGGGATTTGACAAGTTTCAATGGGAATGGGAAGAATTGGGACAAAAATTGGAAAATTTTTAAGGGACTTTGAAAAAATTTCAACTGGAATTTTAGCCATTTTGTTACGTGAAATTGTAAACATGTGGACATGGATTTTGAAAATTCTAGAGAGAATTTTAAAAGCTTCAAGAGAATTTCAACAATTTGGAGAGGGATTTGAAAAGTTTCAATGGGAATGGGAAGAATTGGGACAAAAATTGGAAAAGTTTTAAGGGACTTTGAAAAATTTCAACTGGAATTTTAGCCATTTTTTGACGTGAAATTGTAAACACGTGGCCATGGATTTTGAAAATTCTAGAGAGAATTTTAAAAGCTTCAAGAGAATTTCAACAATTTTGAGAGGGATTTGAAAAGTTTCAATGGGAATGGGAAGAATTGGGACAAAAATTGGAAAATTTTGAAGGGACTTTGAAAAAATTTCAACTGGAATTTTACCATTTTTTTTACGTGAAATTGTAAACATGTGGACATGGATTTTGAAAATTCTAGAGAGAATTTTAAAAGCTTCAACAGAATTTCAACAATTTGGAGAGGGATTTGACAAGTTTCAATGGGAATGGGAAGAATTGGGACAAAAATTGGAAAATTTTTAAGGGACTTTGAAAAAATTTCAACTGGAATTTTAGCCATTTTTTGACGTGAAATTGTAAACATGTGGACATGGATTTTGAAAATTCTAGAGAGAATTTTAAAAGCTTTAACAGAATTTCTACAATTTTGAGAGGGATTTGAAAAGTTTCAATGGGAATGGGAAGAATTGGGACAAAAATTGGAAAATTTTTAAGGGACTTTGAAAAAATTTCAACTGGAATTTTAGCCATTTTTTGACGTGAAATTGTAAACATGTGGACATGGATTTTGAAAATTCTAGAGAGAATTTTAAAAGCTTCAACAGAATTTCAACAATTTGGAGAGGGTTTTGACAAGTTTCAATGGGAATGGGAAGAATTGGGACAAAAATTGGAAAATTTTTCAGGGACTTTGAAAAAATTTCAACTGGAATTTTAGCAATTTTTTGACGTGAAATTGTAAACATGTGGCCATGGATTTTGAAAATTCTAGAGAGAATTTTAAAAGCTTCAAGAGAATTTCAACAATTTGGAGAGGGATTTGAAAAGTTTCAATGGGAATGGGAAGAATTGGGACAAAAATTGGAAAATTTTTAAGGGACTTTGAAAAAAATTTCAACTGGAATTTTAGCCATTTTTTGACGTGAAATTGTAAACATGTGGACATGGATTTTGAAAATTCTAGAGAGAATTTTAAAAGCTTCAACAGAATTTCAACAATTTTGAGAGGAATTTGAAAAGTTTCAATGGGAATGGGAAGAATTGGGACAAAAATTGGAAAATTTTTAAGGGACTTTGAAAAAATTTCAACTGGAATTTTAACAATTTTTTTATGTGAAATTTTACACATGTTGAAGTGGATTTTGAAAATTCTAGAGAGTAATTTAAAAGCTTCAACAGAATTTCTACAATTTTGAGAGTGATTTGAAAAGTTTCAATGGGAATGGGAAGAATTGGGACAAAAATTGGAAAATTTTTAAGGGACTTTGAAAAAATTTCAACTGGAATTTTAGCCATTTTGTTACGTGAAATTGTAAACATGTGGACATGGATTTTGAAAATTCTAGAGAGAATTTTAAAAGCTTCAACAGAATTTCAACAATTTTGAGAGGGATTTGACAAGTTTCAATGGGAATGGGAAGAATTGGGACAAAAATCGGAAAATTTTTAAGGGACTTTGAAAAAATTTCAACTGGAATTTTAGCCATTTTTTGACGTGAAATTGTAAACATGTGGACATGGATTTTGAAAATTCTAGAGAGAATTTTAAAAGCTTTAACAGAATTTCTACAATTCTGAGAGGGATTTGAAAAGTTTCAATGGGAATGGGAAGAATTGGGACAAAAATTGGAAAATTTTTAAGGGACTTTGAAAAAATTTCAACTGGAATTTTACCATTTTTTTTACGTGAAATTGTAAACATGTGGACATGGATTTTGAAAATTCTAGAGAGAATTTTAAAAGCTTCAAGAGAATTTCAACAATTTTGAGAGGGATTTGAAAAGTTTCAATGGGAATGGGAAGAATTGGGACAAAAATCGGAAAATTTTGAAGGGACTTTGAAAAAATTTCAACTGGAATTTTAGCCATTTTTTGACGTGAAATTGTAAACATGTGGACATGGATTTTGAAAATTCTAGAGAGAATTTTAAAAGCTTCAAGAGAATTTCAACAATTTTGAGAGGGATTTGAAAAGTTTCAATGGGAATGGGAAGAATTGGGACAAAAATTGGAAAATTTTTAAGGGACTTTGAAAAAATTTCAACTGGAATTTTAGCCATTTTTTTATGTGAAATTGTAAACATGTGGACATGGATTTTGAAAATTCTAGAGAGAATTTTAAAAGCTTCAACAGAATTTCAACAATTTTGAGAGGAATTTGAAAAGTTTCAATGGGAATGGGAAGAATTGGGACAAAAATTGGAAAATTTTTAAGGGACTTTGAAAAAATTTCAACTGGAATTTTAGCCATTTTGTTACGTGAAATTGTAAACATGTGGCCATGGATTTTGAAAATTCTAGAGAGAATTTTAAAAGCTTCAAGAGAATTTCAACAATTTTGAGAGGGATTTGAAAAGTTTCAATGGGAATGGGAAGAATTGGGACAAAAATTGGAAAATTTTTAAGGGACTTTGAAAAAATTTCAACTGGAATTTTAGCCATTTTTTTATGTGAAATTGTAAACATGTGGACATGGATTTTGAAAATTCTAGAGAGAATTTTAAAAGCTTCAACAGAATTTCAACAATTTGGAGAGGGATTTGAAAAGTTTCAATGGGAATGGGAAGAATTGGGACAAAAATTGGAAAATTTTGAAGGGACTTTGAAAAAATTTCAACTGGAATTTTACCATTTTTTTTACGTGAAATTGTAAACATGTGGACATGGGTATTGAAAATTCTAGAGAGAATTTTAAAAGCTTCAAGAGAATTTCAACAATTTTGAGAGGGATTTGAAAAGTTTCAATGGGAATGGGAAGAATTGGGACAAAAATTGGAAAATTTTTAAGGGACTTTGAAAAAATTTCAACTGGAATTTTAGCCATTTTTTGACGTGAAATTGTAAACATGTGGACATGGATTTTGAAAATTCTAGAGAGAATTTTAAAAGCTTCAACAGAATTTCAACAATTTGGAGAGGGATTTGAAAAGTTTCAATGGGAATGGGAAGAATTGGGACAAAAATTGGAAAATTTTGAAGGGACTTTGAAAAAATTTCAACTGGAATTTTACCATTTTTTTTACGTGAAATTGTAAACATGTGGACATGGGTATTGAAAATTCTAGAGAGAATTTTAAAAGCTTCAAGAGAATTTCAACAATTTTGAGAGGGATTTGAAAAGTTTCAATGGGAATGGGAAGAATTGGGACAAAAATTGGAAAATTTTTAAGGGACTTTGAAAAAATTTCAACTGGAATTTTAGCCATTTTTTGACGTGAAATTGTAAACATGTGGACATGGATTTTGAAAATTCTAGAGAGAATTTTAAAAGCTCCAACAGAATTTCAACAATTTTGAGAGGAATTTGAAAAGTTTCAATGGGAATGGGAAGAATTGGGACAAAAATTGGAAAATTTTTAAGGGACTTTGAAAAAATTTCAACTGGAATTTTAGCCATTTTTTGACGTGAAATTGTAAACATGTGGCCATGGATTTTGAAAATTCTAGAGAGAATTTTAAAAGCTTCAACAGAATTTCAACAATTTTGAGAGGAATTTGAAAAGTTTCAATGGGAATGGGAAGAATTGGGACAAAAATTGGAAAATTTTTAAGGGACTTTGAAAAAATTTCAACTGGAATTTTAGCCATTTTTTTTTACGTGAAATTGTAAACATGTGGCCATGGATTTTGAAAATTCTAGAGAGAATTTTAAAAGCTTCAACAGAATTTCAACAATTTTGAGAGGGATTTGAAAAGTTTCAATGGGAATGGGAAGAATTGGGACAAAAATTGGAAAATTTTTAAGGGACTTTGAAAAAATTTCAACTGGAATTTTAGCCATTTATTGACGTGAAATTGTAAACATGTGGACATGGATTTTGAAAATTCTAGAGAGAATTTTAAAAGCTTCAAGAGAATTTCAACAATTTTTGAGAGGGATTTGAAAAGTTTCAATGGGAATGGGAAGAATTGGGACAAAAATTGGAAAATTTTTAAGGGACTTTGAAAAAATTTCAACTGGAATTTTAGCCATTTTTTGACGTGAAATTGTAAACATGTGGCCATGGATTTTGAAAATTCTAGAGAGAATTTTAAAAGCTTCAAGAGAATTTCAACAATTTGGAGAGGGATTTGAAAAGTTTCAATGGGAATGGGAAGAATTGGGACAAAAATTGGAAAATTTTTAAGGGACTTTGAAAAAAATTCAACTGGAATTTTACCATTTTTTTTACGTGAAATTGTAAACATGTGGCCATGGATTTTGAAAATTCTAGAGAGAATTTTAAAAGCTTCAAGAGAATTTCAACAATTTTGAGAGGAATTAGAAAAGTTTCAATGGGAATGGGAAGAATTGGGACAAAAATTGGAAAATTTTTAAGGGACTTTGAAAAAATTTCAACTGGAATTTTACCATTTTTTTTACGTGAAATTGTAAACATGTGGCCATGGATTTTGAAAATTCTAGAGAGAATTTTAAAAGCTTCAAGAGAATTTCAACAATTTTGAGAGGGATTTGAAAAGTTTCAATGGGAATGGGAAGAATTGGGACAAAAATTGGAAAATTTTTAAGGGACTTTGAAAAAATTTCAACTGGAATTTTAGCAATTATTTGACGGGAAATTGTAAACATGTGGACATGGATTTTGAAAATTCTAGAGAGAATTTTAAAAGCTTCAACAGAATTTCAACAATTTGGAGAGGGATTTGACAAGTTTCAATGGGAATGGGAAGAATTGGGACAAAAATTGGAAAAGTTTTAAGGGACTTTGAAAAAATTTCAACTGGAATTTTAGCAATTTTTTGACGTGAAATTGTAAACATGTGGACATGGATTTTGAAAATTCTAGAGAGAATTTTAAAAGCTTCAACAGAATTTCAACAATTTGGAGAGGGATTTGAAAAGTTTCAATGGGGATGGGAAGAATTGGGACAGAAATTGGAAAATTTTTAAGGGACTTTGAAAAAATTTCAACTGGAATTTTAGCCATTTTTTGACGTGAAATTGTAAACATGTGGCCATGGATTTTGAAAATTCTAGAGAGAATTTTAAAAGCTTCAAGAGAATTTCAACCATTTTGAGAGGGATTTGAAAAGTTTCAATGGGAATGGGAAGAATTGGGACAAAAATTGGAAAATTTTTAAGGGACTTTGAAAAAATTTCAACTGGAATTTTAGCCATTTTTTTATGTGAAATTGTAAACATGTGGACATGGATTTTGAAAATTCTAGAGAGAATTTTAAAAGCTTCAACAGAATTTCAACAATTTTGAGAGGGATTTGAAAAGTTTCAATGGGAATGGGAAGAATTGGGACAAAAATTGGAAAATTTTTAAGGGACTTTGAAAAAATTTCAACTGGAATTTTAGCCATTTTTTGACGTGAAATTGTAAACATGTGGACATGGATTTTGAAAATTCTAGAGAGAATTTTAAAAGCTTCAACAGAATTTCAACAATTTGGAGAGGGATTTGAAAAGTTTCAATGGGAATGGGAAGAATTGGGACAAAAATCGGAAAATTTTTAAGGGACTTTGAAAAAATTTCAACTGGAATTTTAGCAATTTTTTGACGTGAAATTGTAAACATGTGGACATGGATTTTGAAAATTCTAGAGAGAATTTTAAAAGCTTCAAGAGAATTTCAACAATTTGGAGAGGGATTTGACAAGTTACAATGGGAATGGGAAGAATTGGGACAAAAATTGGAAAATTTTTAAGGGACTTTGAAAAAATTTCAACTGGAATTTTAGCCATCTTTTGACGTGAAATTGTAAACATGTGGACATGGATTTTGAAAATTCTAGAGAGAATTTTAAAAGCTTCAAGAGAATTTCAACAATTTGGAGAGGGATTTGACAAGTTTCAATGGGAATGGGAAGAATTGGGACAAAAATTGGAAAATTTTTAAGGGACTTTGAAAAAATTTCAACTGGAATTTTAGCCATTTTGTTACGTGAAATTGTAAACATGTGGACATGGATTTTGAAAATTCTAGAGAGAATTTTAAAAGCTTCAAGAGAATTTCAACAATTTGGAGAGGGATTTGAAAAGTTTCAATGGGAATGGGAAGAATTGGGACAAAAATTGGAAAAGTTTTAAGGGACTTTGAAAAAATTTCAACTGGAATTTTAGCCATTTTTTGACGTGAAATTGTAAACACGTGGCCATGGATTTTGAAAATTCTAGAGAGAATTTTAAAAGCTTCAAGAGAATTTCAACAATTTTGAGAGGGATTTGAAAAGTTTCAATGGGAATGGGAAGAATTGGGACAAAAATTGGAAAATTTTGAAGGGACTTTGAAAAAATTTCAACTGGAATTTTACCATTTTTTTTACGTGAAATTGTAAACATGTGGACATGGATTTTGAAAATTCTAGAGAGAATTTTAAAAGCTTCAACAGAATTTCAACAATTTGGAGAGGGATTTGACAAGTTTCAATGGGAATGGGAAGAATTGGGACAAAAATTGGAAAATTTTTAAGGGACTTTGAAAAAATTTCAACTGGAATTTTAGCCATTTTTTGACGTGAAATTGTAAACATGTGGACATGGATTTTGAAAATTCTAGAGAGAATTTTAAAAGCTTTAACAGAATTTCTACAATTTTGAGAGGGATTTGAAAAGTTTCAATGGGAATGGGAAGAATTGGGACAAAAATTGGAAAATTTTTAAGGGACTTTGAAAAAATTTCAACTGGAATTTTAGCCATTTTTTGACGTGAAATTGTAAACATGTGGACATGGATTTTGAAAATTCTAGAGAGAATTTTAAAAGCTTCAACAGAATTTCAACAATTTGGAGAGGGTTTTGACAAGTTTCAATGGGAATGGGAAGAATTGGGACAAAAATTGGAAAATTTTTCAGGGACTTTGAAAAAATTTCAACTGGAATTTTAGCAATTTTTTGACGTGAAATTGTAAACATGTGGCCATGGATTTTGAAAATTCTAGAGAGAATTTTAAAAGCTTCAAGAGAATTTCAACAATTTGGAGAGGGATTTGAAAAGTTTCAATGGGAATGGGAAGAATTGGGACAAAAATTGGAAAATTTTTAAGGGACTTTGAAAAAATTTCAACTGGAATTTTAGCCATTTTTTGACGTGAAATTGTAAACATGTGGACATGGATTTTGAAAATTCTAGAGAGAATTTTAAAAGCTTCAACAGAATTTCAACAATTTTGAGAGGAATTTGAAAAGTTTCAATGGGAATGGGAAGAATTGGGACAAAAATTGGAAAATTTTTAAGGGACTTTGAAAAAATTTCAACTGGAATTTTAACAATTTTTTTATGTGAAATTTTACACATGTTGAAGTGGATTTTGAAAATTCTAGAGAGTAATTTAAAAGCTTCAACAGAATTTCTACAATTTTGAGAGTGATTTGAAAAGTTTCAATGGGAATGGGAAGAATTGGGACAAAAATTGGAAAATTTTTAAGGGACTTTGAAAAAATTTCAACTGGAATTTTAGCCATTTTGTTACGTGAAATTGTAAACATGTGGACATGGATTTTGAAAATTCTAGAGAGAATTTTAAAAGCTTCAAGAGAATTTCAACAATTTTGAGAGGGATTTGACAAGTTTCAATGGGAATGGGAAGAATTGGGACAAAAATCGGAAAATTTTTAAGGGACTTTGAAAAAATTTCAACTGGAATTTTAGCCATTTTTTGACGTGAAATTGTAAACATGTGGACATGGATTTTGAAAATTCTAGAGAGAATTTTAAAAGCTTTAACAGAATTTCTACAATTCTGAGAGGGATTTGAAAAGTTTCAATGGGAATGGGAAGAATTGGGACAAAAATTGGAAAATTTTTAAGGGACTTTGAAAAAATTTCAACTGGAATTTTACCATTTTTTTTACGTGAAATTGTAAACATGTGGACATGGATTTTGAAAATTCTAGAGAGAATTTTAAAAGCTTCAAGAGAATTTCAACAATTTTGAGAGGGATTTGAAAAGTTTCAATGGGAATGGGAAGAATTGGGACAAAAATCGGAAAATTTTGAAGGGACTTTGAAAAAATTTCAACTGGAATTTTAGCCATTTTTTGACGTGAAATTGTAAACATGTGGACATGGATTTTGAAAATTCTAGAGAGAATTTTAAAAGCTTCAAGAGAATTTCAACAATTTTGAGAGGGATTTGAAAAGTTTCAATGGGAATGGGAAGAATTGGGACAAAAATTGGAAAATTTTTAAGGGACTTTGAAAAAATTTCAACTGGAATTTTAGCCATTTTTTTATGTGAAATTGTAAACATGTGGACATGGATTTTGAAAATTCTAGAGAGAATTTTAAAAGCTTCAACAGAATTTCAACAATTTTGAGAGGAATTTGAAAAGTTTCAATGGGAATGGGAAGAATTGGGACAAAAATTGGAAAATTTTTAAGGGACTTTGAAAAAATTTCAACTGGAATTTTAGCCATTTTTTGACGTGAAATTGTAAACATGTGGCCATGGATTTTGAAAATTCTAGAGAGAATTTTAAAAGCTTCAAGAGAATTTCAACAATTTTGAGAGGGATTTGAAAAGTTTCAATGGGAATGGGAAGAATTGGGACAAAAATCGGAAAATTTTGAAGGGACTTTGAAAAAATTTCAACTGGAATTTTAGCCATTTTTTGACGTGAAATTGTAAACATGTGGCCATGGATTTTGAAAATTCTAGAGAGAATTTTAAAAGCTTCAACAGAATTTCAACAATTTTGAGAGGGATTTGAAAAGTTTCAATGGGAATGGGAAGAATTGGGACAAAAATTGGAAAATTTTTAAGGGACTTTGAAAAAATTTCAACTGGAATTTTAGCCATTTTTTGACGTGAAATTGTAAACATGTGGACATGGATTTTGAAAATTCTAGAGAGAATTTTAAAAGCTTCAAGAGAATTTCAACAATTTGGAGAGGGATTTGAAAAGTTTCAATGGGAATGGGAAGAATTCGGACAAAAATTGGAAAATTTTTAAGGGACTTTGAAAAAATTTCAACTGGAATTTTAGCCATTTTTTTTATGTGAAATTGTAAACACGTGGCCATGGATTTTGAAAATTCTAGAGAGAATTTTAAAAGCTTCAAGAGAATTTCAACAATTTTGAGAGGAATTTGAAAAGTTTCAATGGGAATGGGAAGAATTGGGACAAAAATTGGAAAATTTTTAAGGGACTTTGAAAAAATTTCAACTGGAATTTTACCATTTTTTTTACGTGAAATTGTAAACATGTGGACATGGATTTTGAAAATTCTAGAGAGAATTTTAAAAGCTTCAAGAGAATTTCAACAATTTGGAGAGGGATTTGAAAAGTTTCAATGGGAATGGGAAGAATTGGGACAAAAATTGGAAAATTTTTAAGGGACTTTGAAAAAATTTCAACTGGAATTTTAGCCATTTTTTTTATGTGAAATTGTAAACACGTGGCCATGGATTTTGAAAATTCTAGAGAGAATTTTAAAAGCTTCAAGAGAATTTCAACAATTTTGAGAGGGATTTGAAAAGTTTCAATGGGAATGGGAAGAATTGGGACAAAAATTGGAAAATTTTGAAGGGACTTTGAAAAAATTTCAACTGGAATTTTACCATTTTTTTTACGTGAAATTGTAAACATGTGGACATGGATTTTGAAAATTCTAGAGAGAATTTTAAAAGCTTCAACAGAATTTCAACAATTTGGAGAGGGATTTGACAAGTTTCAATGGGAATGGGAAGAATTGGGACAAAAATTGGAAAATTTTTAAGGGACTTTGAAAAAATTTCAACTGGAATTTTAGCCATTTTTTGACGTGAAATTGTAAACATGTGGACATGGATTTTGAAAATTCTAGAGAGAATTTTAAAAGCTTTAACAGAATTTCTACAATTTTGAGAGGGATTTGAAAAGTTTCAATGGGAATGGGAAGAATTGGGACAAAAATTGGAAAATTTTTAAGGGACTTTGAAAAAATTTCAACTGGAATTTTAGCAATTTTTTGACGTGAAATTGTAAACATGTGGCCATGGATTTTGAAAATTCTAGAGAGAATTTTAAAAGCTTCAACAGAATTTCAACAATTTGGAGAGGGATTTGACAAGTTTCAATGGGAATGGGAAGAATTGGGACAAAAATTGGAAAATTTTGAGAGGGACTTTGAAAAAATTTCAACTGGAATTTTAGCCATTTTTTGACGTGAAATTGTAAACATGTGGACATGGATTTTGAAAATTCTAGAGAGAATTTTAAAAGCTTCAAGAGAATTTCAACAATTTTGAGAGGGTTTTGACAAGTTTCAATGGGAATGGGAAGAATTGGGACAAAAATTGGAAAATTTTTAAGGGACTTTGAAAAAATTTCAACTGGAATTTTAGCAATTTTTTGACGTGAAATTGTAAACATGTGGCCATGGATTTTGAAAATTCTAGAGAGAATTTTAAAAGCTTCAAGAGAATTTCAACAATTTGGAGAGGGATTTGAAAAGTTTCAATGGGAATGGGAAGAATTGGGACAAAAATTGGAAAATTTTTAAGGGACTTTGAAAAAATTTCAACTGGAATTTTAGCCATTTTTTGACGTGAAATTGTAAACATGTGGACATGGATTTTGAAAATTCTAGAGAGAATTTTAAAAGCTTCAACAGAATTTCAACAATTTTGAGAGGAATTTGAAAAGTTTCAATGGGAATGGGAAGAATTGGGACAAAAATTGGAAAATTTTTAAGGGACTTTGAAAAAATTTCAACTGGAATTTTACCATTTTTTTTACGTGAAATTGTAAACATGTGGACATGGATTTTGAAAATTCTAGAGAGAATTTTAAAAGCTTCAAGAGAATTTCAACAATTTTGAGAGGGATTTGACAAGTTTCAATGGGAATGGGAAGAATTGGGACAAAAATCGGAAAATTTTTAAGGGACTTTGAAAAAATTTCAACTGGAATTTTAGCCATTTTTTGACGTGAAATTGTAAACATGTGGACATGGATTTTGAAAATTCTAGAGAGAATTTTAAAAGCTTCAAGAGAATTTCAACAATTTGGAGAGGGATTTGAAAAGTTTCAATGGGAATGGGAAGAATTGGGACAAAAATTGGAAAATTTTTAAGGGACTTTGAAAAAATTTCAACTGGAATTTTAGCCATTTTTTGACGTGAAATTGTAAACATGTGGACATGGATTTTGAAAATTCTAGAGAGAATTTTAAAAGCTTCAACAGAATTTCAACAATTTTGAGAGGAATTTGAAAAGTTTCAATGGGAATGGGAAGAATTGGGACAAAAATTGGAAAATTTTTAAGGGACTTTGAAAAAATTTCAACTGGAATTTTAGCCATTTTGTTACGTGAAATTGTAAACATGTGGACATGGATTTTGAAAATTCTAGAGAGAATTTTAAAAGCTTCAAGAGAATTTCAACAATTTTGAGAGGGATTTGAAAAGTTTCAATGGGAATGGGAAGAATTGGGACAAAAATCGGAAAATTTTGAAGGGACTTTGAAAAAATTTCAACTGGAATTTTAGCCATTTTTTGACGTGAAATTGTAAACATGTGGACATGGATTTTGAAAATTCTAGAGAGAATTTTAAAAGCTTCAAGAGAATTTCAACAATTTTGAGAGGGATTTGAAAAGTTTCAATGGGAATGGGAAGAATTGGGACAAAAATCGGAAAATTTTTAAGGGACTTTGAAAAAATTTCAACTGGAATTTTAGCAATTATTTGACGGGAAATTGTAAACATGTGGACATGGATTTTGAAAATTCTAGAGAGAATTTTAAAAGCTTCAACAGAATTTCAACAATTTGGAGAGGGATTTGACAAGTTTCAATGGGAATGGGAAGAATTGGGACAAAAATTGGAAAAGTTTTAAGGGACTTTGAAAAAATTTCAACTGGAATTTTTGCAATTTTTTGACGTGAAATTGTAAACATGTGGACATGGATTTTGAAAATTCTAGAGAGAATTTTAAAAGCTTCAACAGAATTTCAACAATTTGGAGAGGGATTTGAAAAGTTTCAATGGGGATGGGAAGAATTGGGACAAAAATTGGAAAATTTTTAAGGGACTTTGAAAAAATTTCAACTGGAATTTTAGCCATTTTTTAATGTGAAATTGTAAACATGTGGCCATGGATTTTGAAAATTCTAGAGAGAATTTTAAAAGCTTCAAGAGAATTTCAACAATTTTGAGAGGGATTTGAAAAGTTTCAATGGGAATGGGAAGAATTGGGACAAAAATTGGAAAATTTTTAAGGGACTTTGAAAAAATTTCAACTGGAATTTTAGCCATTTTTTGACGTGAAATTGTAAACATGTGGACATGGATTTTGAAAATTCTAGAGAGAATTTTAAAAGCTTCAAGAGAATTTCAACAATTTTGAGAGGGATTTGAAAAGTTTCAATGGGAATGGGAAGAATTGGGACAAAAATTGGAAATTTTTTAAGGGACTTTGAAAAAATTTCAACTGGAATTTTAGCCATTTTTTTTATGTGAAATTGTAAACACGTGGCCATGGATTTTGAAAATTCTAGAGAGAATTTTAAAAGCTTCAAGAGAATTTCAACAATTTTGAGAGGGATTTGAAAAGTTTCAATGGGAATGGGAAGAATTGGGACAAAAATTGGAAAATTTTTAAGGGACTTTGAAAAAATTTCAACTGGAATTTTAGCCATTTTTTGACGTGAAATTGTAAACATGTGGACATGGATTTTGAAAATTCTAGAGAGAATTTTAAAAGCTTCAACAGAATTTCTACAATTTTGAGAGGGATTTGAAAAGTTTCAATGGGAATGGGAAGAATTGGGACAAAAATTGGAAAATTTTTAAGGGACTTTGAAAAAATTTCAACTGGAATTTTAGCAATTTTTTGACGTGAAATTGTAAACATGTGGACATGGATTTTGAAAATTCTAGAGAGAATTTTAAAAGCTTCAACAGAATTTCAACAATTTGGAGAGGGATTTGACAAGTTTCAATGGGAATGGGAAGAATTGGGACAAAAATTGGAAAATTTTTAAGGGACTTTGAAAAAATTTCAACTGGAATTTTAGCAATTTTTTGACGTGAAATTGTAAACATGTGGCCATGGATTTTGAAAATTCTAGAGAGAATTTTAAAAGCTTCAAGAGAATTTCAACAATTTGGAGAGGGATTTGAAAAGTTTCAATGGGAATGGGAAGAATTGGGACAAAAATTGGAAAATTTTGAAGGGACTTTGAAAAAATTTCAACTGGAATTTTACCATTTTTTTTACGTGAAATTGTAAACATGTGGACATGGATTTTGAAAATTCTAGAGAGAATTTTAAAAGCTTCAAGAGAATTTCAACAATTTTGAGAGGAATTTGAAAAGTTTCAATGGGAATGGGAAGAATTGGGACAAAAATCGGAAAATTTTGAAGGGACTTTGAAAAAATTTCAACTGGAATTTTAGCCATTTTTTGACGTGAAATTGTAAACATGTGGACATGGATTTTGAAAATTCTAGAGAGAATTTTAAAAGCTTTAACAGAATTTCTACAATTCTGAGAGGGATTTGAAAAGTTTCAATGGGAATGGGAAGAATTGGGACAAAAATTGGAAAATTTTTAAGGGACTTTGAAAAAATTTCAACTGGAATTTTAGCCATTTTTTTATGTGAAATTGTAAACATGTGGCCATGGATTTTGAAAATTCTAGAGAGAATTTTAAAAGCTTCAAGAGAATTTCAACAATTTTGAGAGGGATTTGAAAAGTTTCAATGGGAATGGGAAGAATTGGGACAAAAATTGGAAAATTTTTAAGGGACTTTGAAAAAATTTCAACTGGAATTTTAGCCATTTTGTTACGTGAAATTGTAAACATGTGGCCATGGATTTTGAAAATTCTAGAGAGAATTTTAAAAGCTTCAACAGAATTTCAACAATTTGGAGAGGGATTTGAAAAGTTTCAATGGGAATGGGAAGAATTGGGACAAAAATTGGAAAATTTTTAAGGGACTTTGAAAAAATTTCAACTGGAATTTTAGCAATTTTTTGACGTGAAATTGTAAACATGTGGACATGGATTTTGAAAATTCTAGAGAGAATTTTAAAAGGTTCAACGGAATTTCAACAATTTGGAGAGGGATTTGAAAAGTTTCAATGGGAATGGGAAGAATTGGGACAAAAATTGGAAAATTTTTAAGGGACTTTGAAAAAATTTCAACTGGAATTTTAGCCATTTTTTGACGTGAAATTGTAAACATGTGGCCATGGATTTTGAAAATTCTAGAGAGAATTTTAAAAGCTTCAACAGAATTTCAACAATTTGGAGAGGGATTTGAAAAGTTTCAATGGGAATGGGAAGAATTGGGACAAAAATTGGAAAATTTTTAAGGGACTTTGAAAAAATTTCAACTGGAATTTTAGCCATTTTTTGACGTGAAATTGTAAACATGTGGACATGGATTTTGAAAATTCTAGAGAGAATTTTAAAAGCTTCAAGAGAATTTCAACAATTTTGAGAGGGATTTGAAAAGTTTCAATGGGAATGGGAAGAATTGGGACAAAAATTGGAAAATTTTTAAGGGACTTTGAAAAAATTTCAACTGGAATTTTAGCAATTTTTTGACGTGAAATTGTAAACATGTGGACATGGATTTTGAAAATTCTAGAGAGAATTTTAAAAGCTTTAACAGAATTTCAACAATTTTG
Source organism: Streptopelia decaocto (assembly GCF_964273445.1). Classification (NCBI taxonomy): domain Eukaryota; kingdom Metazoa; phylum Chordata; class Aves; order Columbiformes; family Columbidae; genus Streptopelia; species Streptopelia decaocto. The sequence goes on from NW_028116320.1 coordinate 16,237, forward strand.
AGAGGAATTTGAAAAGTTTCAATGGGAATGGGAAGAATTGGGACAAAAATTGGAATATTTTGAAGGGACTTTGAAAAAATTTCAACTGGAATTTTAGCAATTTTTTTACGTGAAATTGTAAACATGTGGCCATGGATTTTGAAAATTCTAGAGAGAATTTTAAAAGCTTCAACAGAATTTCAACAATTTTGAGAGGGATTTGAAAAGTTTCAATGGGAATGGGAAGAATTGGGACAAAAATTGGAAAATTTTTAAGGGACTTTGAAAAAATTTCAACTGGAATTTTAGCAATTTTTTGACGTGAAATTGTAAACATGTGGACATGGATTTTGAAAATTCTAGAGAGAATTTTAAAAGCTTCAAGAGAATTTCAACAATTTTGAGAGGGATTTGAAAAGTTTCAATGGGAATGGGAAGAATTGGGACAAAAATTGGAAAATTTTTAAGGGACTTTGAAAAAATTTCAACTAGAATTTTAGCCATTTTTTGACGTGAAATTGTAAACATGTGGACATGGATTTTGAAAATTCTAGAGAGAATTTTAAAAGCTTCAAGAGAATTTCAACAATTTTGAGAGGGATTTGAAAAGTTTCAATGGGAATGGGAAGAATTGGGACAAAAATTGGAAAATTTTTAAGGGACTTTGAAAAAATTTCAACTGGAATTTTAGCCATTTTTTGACGTGGAATTGTAAACATGTGGACATGGATTTTGAAAATTCTAGAGAGAATTTTAAAAGCTTCAAGAGAATTTCAACAATTTTGAGAGGGATTTGAAAAGTTTCAATGGGAATGGGAAGAATTGGGACAAAAATTGGAAAATTTTTAAGGGACTTTGAAAAAATTTCAACTGGAATTTTAGCCATTTTTTGACGTGAAATTGTAAACATGTGGACATGGATTTTGAAAATTCTAGAGAGAATTTTAAAAGCTTCAAGAGAATTTCAACAATTTTGAGAGGGATTTGAAAAGTTTCAATGGGAATGGGAAGAATTGGGACAAAAATTGGAAAATTTTTAAGGGACTTTGAAAAAATTTCAACTGGAATTTTAGCCATTTTTTGACGTGAAATTGTAAACATGTGGACATGGATTTTGAAAATTCTAGAGAGAATTTTAAAAGCTTCAAGAGAATTTCAACAATTTGGAGAGGGATTTGAAAAGTTTCAATGGGAATGGGAAGAATTGGGACAAAAATTGGAAAATTTTTAAGGGACTTTGAAAAAATTTCAACTGGAATTTTAGCCATTTTTTGACGTGAAATTGTAAACATGTGGCCATGGATTTTGAAAATTCTAGAGAGAATTTTAAAAGCTTCAAGAGAATTTCAACAATTTGGAGAGGGATTTGAAAAGTTTCAATGGGAATGGGAAGAATTGGGACAAAAATTGGAAAATTTTTAAGGGACTTTGAAAAAATTTCAACTGGAATTTTAGCCATTTTTTGACGTGAAATTGTAAACATGTGGACATGGATTTTGAAAATTCTAGAGAGAATTTTAAAAGCTTCAAGAGAATTTCTACAATTTTGAGAGGGATTTGAAAAGTTTCAATGGGAATGGGAAGAATTGGGACAAAAATTGGAAAATTTTTAAGGGACTTTGAAAAAATTTCAACTGGAATTTTAGCCATTTTTTGACGTGAAATTGTAAACATGTGGACATGGATTTTGAAAATTCTAGAGAGAATTTTAAAAGCTTCAACAGAATTTCAACAATTTGGAGAGGGATTTGAAAAGTTTCAATGGGAATGGGAAGAATTGGGACAAAAATTGGAAAATTTTTAAGGGACTTTGAAAAAATTTCAACTGGAATTTTACCATTTTTTTTACGTGAAATTGTAAACATGTGGACATGGATTTTGAAAATTCTAGAGAGAATTTTAAAAGGTTCAACAGAATTTCAACAATTTTGAGAGGAATTTGAAAAGTTTCAATGGGAATGGGAAGAATTGGGACAAAAATTGGAAAATTTTTAAGGGACTTTGAAAAAATTTCAACTGGAATTTTAGCCATTTTGTTACGTGAAATTGTAAACATGTGGACATGGATTTTGAAAATTCTAGAGAGAATTTTAAAAGCTTTAACAGAATTTCAACAATTCTGAGAGGGATTTGAAAAGTTTCAATGGGAATGGGAAGAATTGGGACAAAAATTGGAAAATTTTGAAGGGACTTTGAAAAAATTTCAACTGGAATTTTAACAATTTTTTTATGTGAAATTTTACACATGTTGAAGTGGATTTTGAAAATTCTAGAGAGAATTTTAAAAGCTTCAACAGAATTTCAACAATTTGGAGAGGGATTTGAAAAGTTTCAATGGGAATGGGAAGAATTGGGACAAAAATTGGAAAATTTTTAAGGGACTTTGAAAAAATTTCAACTGGAATTTTAGCCATTTTGTTACGTGAAATTGTAAACATGTGGACATGGATTTTGAAAATTCTAGAGAGAATTTTAAAAGCTTCAACAGAATTTCAACAATTTTGAGAGGGATTTGAAAAGTTTCAATGGGAATGGGAAGAATTGGGACAAAAATTGGAAAATTTTTAAGGGACTTTGAAAAAATTTCAACTGGAATTTTAGCAATTTTTTGACGTGAAATTGTAAACATGTGGACATGGATTTTGAAAATTCTAGAGAGAATTTTAAAAGCTTCAACAGAATTTCAACAATTTTGAGAGGGATTTGAAAAGTTTCAATGGGAATGGGAAGAATTGGGACAAAAATTGGAAAATTTTTAAGGGACTTTGAAAAAATTTCAACTGGAATTTTAGCAATTTTTTGACGTGAAATTGTAAACATGTGGCCATGGATTTTGAAAATTCTAGAGAGAATTTTAAAAGCTTCAACAGAATTTCAACAATTTTGAGAGGGATTTGAAAAGTTTCAATGGGAATGGGAAGAATTGGGACAAAAATTGGAAAATTTTTAAGGGACTTTGAAAAAATTTCAACTGGAATTTTAGCCATTTTTTGACGTGAAATTGTAAACATGTGGACATGGATTTTGAAAATTCTAGAGAGAATTTTAAAAGGTTCAACAGAATTTCAACAATTCTGAGAGGGATTTGAAAAGTTTCAATGGGAATGGGAAGAATTGGGACAAAAATTGGAAAATTTTTAAGGGACTTTGAAAAAATTTCAACTGGAATTTTAGCCATTTTTTGACGTGAAATGGTAAACATGTGGACATGGATTTTGAAAATTCTAGAGAGAATTTTAAAAGCTTCAACAGAATTTCAACAATTTTGAGAGGGATTTGAAAAGTTTCAATGGGAATGGGAAGAATTGGGACAAAAATTGGAAAACTTTTAAGGGACTTTGAAAAAATTTCAACTGGAATTTTAGCCATTTTTTGACGTGAAATTGTAAACATGTGGCCATGGATTTTGAAAATTCTAGAGAGAATTTTAAAAGCTTCAACAGAATTTCAACAATTTTGAGAGGAATTTGAAAAGTTTCAATGGGAATGGGAAGAATTGGGACAAAAATTGGAAAATTTTTAAGGGACTTTGAAAAAATTTCAACTGGAATTTTACCATTTTTTTTACGTGAAATTGTAAACATGTGGACATGGATTTTGAAAATTCTAGAGAGAATTTTAAAAGCTTCAACAGAATTTCAACAATTTTGAGAGGGATTTGAAAAGTTTCAATGGGAATGGGAAGAATTGGGACAAAAATTGGAAAATTTTGAAGGGACTTTGAAAAAATTTCAACTGGAATTTTAGCCATTTTTTTATGTGAAATTGTAAACATGTGGACATGGATTTTGAAAATTCTAGAGAGAATTTTAAAAGCTTCAACAGAATTTCAACAATTTTGAGAGGGATTTGAAAAGTTTCAATGGGAATGGGAAGAATTGGGACAAAAATTGGAAAATTTTTAAGGGACTTTGAAAAAATTTCAACTGGAATTTTAGCCATTTTTTGACGTGAAATTGTAAACATGTGGCCATGGATTTTGAAAATTCTAGAGAGAATTTTAAAAGCTTCAAGAGAATTTCAACAATTTGGAGAGGGATTTGAAAAGTTTCAATGGGAATGGGAAGAATTGGGACAAAAATTGGAAAATTTTTAAGGGACTTTGAAAAAATTTCAACTGGAATTTTACCATTTTTTTTACGTGAAATTGTAAACATGTGGCCATGGATTTTGAAAATTCTAGAGAGAATTTTAAAAGCTTCAACAGAATTTCAACAATTTTGAGAGGAATTTGAAAAGTTTCAATGGGAATGGGAAGAATTGGGACAAAAATTGGAAAATTTTTAAGGGACTTTGAAAAAATTTCAACTGGAATTTTAGCCATTTTGTTACGTGAAATTGTAAAAATGTGGACATGGATTTTGAAAATTCTAGAGAGAATTTTAAAAGCTTCAACAGAATTTCAACAATTTTGAGAGGAATTTGAAAAGTTTCAATGGGAATGGGAAGAATTGGGACAAAAATTGGAAAATTTTTAAGGGACTTAGAAAAAATTTCAACTGGAATTTTACCATTTTTTTTACGTGAAATTGTAAACCTGTGGACATGGATTTTGAAAATTCTAGAGAGAATTTTAAAAGCTTCAACAGAATTTCAACAATTTGGAGAGGGATTTGAAAAGTTTCAATGGGAATGGGAAGAATTGGGACAAAAATTGGAAAATTTTTAAGGGACTTTGAAAAAATTTCAACTGGAATTTTAGCCATTTTGTTACGTGAAATTGTAAACATGTGGACATGGATTTTGAAAATTCTAGAGAGAATTTTAAAAGCTTTAACAGAATTTCTACAATTTTGAGAGGGATTTGAAAAGTTTCAATGGGAATGGGAAGAATTGGGACAAAAATTGGAAAATTTTGAAGGGACTTTGAAAAAATTTCAACTGGAATTTTAGCCATTTTTTTTACGTGAAATTGTAAACATGTGGCCATGGATTTTGAAAATTCTAGAGAGAATTTTAAAAGCTTCAACAGAATTTCAACAATTTGGAGAGGGATTTGAAAAGTTTCAATGGGAATGGGAAGAATTGGGACAAAAATTGGAAAATTTTTAAGGGACTTTGAAAAAATTTCAACTGGAATTTTAGCCATTTTTTGACGTGAAATTGTAAACATGTGGCCATGGATTTTGAAAATTCTAGAGAGAATTTTAAAAGCTTCAAGAGAATTTCAACAATTTGGAGAGGGATTTGAAAAGTTTCAATGGGAATGGGAAGAATTGGGACAAAAATTGGAAAATTTTTAAGGGACTTTGAAAAAATTTCAACTGGAATTTTACCATTTTTTTGACGTGAAATTGTAAACATGTGGCCATGGATTTTGAAAATTCTAGAGAGAATTTTAAAAGCTTCAACAGAATTTCAACAATTTTGAGAGGAATTTGAAAAGTTTCAATGGGAATGGGAAGAATTGGGACAAAAATTGGAAAATTTTTAAGGGACTTTGAAAAAATTTCAACTGGAATTTTAGGAATTTTTTGACGTGAAATTGTAAACATGTGGACATGGATTTTGAAAATTCTAGAGAGAATTTTAAAAGCTTCAACAGAATTTCAACAATTTTGAGAGGAATTTGAAAAGTTTCAATGGGAATGGGAAGAATTGGGACAAAAATTGGAAAATTTTTAAGGGACTTTGAAAAAATTTCAACTGGAATTTTACCATTTTTTTTACGTGAAATTGTAAACCTGTGGACATGGATTTTGAAAATTCTAGAGAGAATTTTAAAAGCTTCAACAGAATTTCAACAATTTTGAGAGGGATTTGAAAAGTTTCAATGGGAATGGGAAGAATTGGGACAAAAATTGGAAAATTTTTAAGGGACTTTGAAAAAATTTCAACTGGAATTTTAGCCATTTTGTTACGTGAAATTGTAAACATGTGGACATGGATTTTGAAAATTCTAGAGAGAATTTTAAAAGCTTTAACAGAATTTCTACAATTTTGAGAGGGATTTGAAAAGTTTCAATGGGAATGGGAAGAATTGGGACAAAAATTGGAAAATTTTTAAGGGACTTTGAAAAAATTTCAACTGGAATTTTAGCAATTTTTTTATGTGAAATTGTAAACATGTGGACATGGATTTTGAAAATTCTAGAGAGAATTTTAAAAGGTTCAACAGAATTTCAACAATTTGGAGAGGGATTTGACAAGTTTCAATGGGAATGGGAAGAATTGGGACAAAAATTGGAAAATTTTTAAGGGACTTTGAAAAAATTTCAACTGGAATTTTAGCCATTTTTTGACGTGAAATTGTAAACATGTGGCCATGGATTTTGAAAATTCTAGAGAGAATTTTAAAAGCTTCAAGAGAATTTCAACAATTTTGAGAGGGATTTGAAAAGTTTCAATGGGAATGGGAAGAGTTGGGACAAAAATTGGAAAATTTTTAAGGGACTTTGAAAAAATTTCAACTGGAATTTTACCATTTTTTTTACGTGAAATTGTAAACATGTGGCCATGGATTTTGAAAATTCTAGAGAGAATTTTAAAAGCTTCAAGAGAATTTCAACAATTTTGAGAGGGATTTGAAAAGTTTCAATGGGAATGGGAAGAATTGGGACAAAAATTGGAAAATTTTTAAGGGACTTTGAAAAAATTTCAACTGGAATTTTAGCAATTTTTTTATGTGAAATTGTAAACATGTGGACATGGATTTTGAAAATTCTAGAGAGAATTTTAAAAGCTTCAACAGAATTTCAACAATTTGGAGAGGGATTTGACAAGTTTCAATGGGAATGGGAAGAATTGGGACAAAAATTGGAAAATTTTGAAGGGACTTTGAAAAAATTTCAACTGGAATTTTAGCCATTTTTTAATGTGAAATTGTAAACATGTGGCCATGGATTTTGAAAATTCTAGAGAGAATTTTAAAAGCTTCAACAGAATTTCAACAATTTTGAGAGGGATTTGAAAAGTTTCAATGGGAATGGGAAGAATTGGGACAAAAATTGGAAAATTTTTAAGGGACTTTGAAAAAATTTCAACTGGAATTTTAGCCATTTTTTGACGTGAAATTGTAAACATGTGGACATGGATTTTGAAAATTCTAGAGAGAATTTTAAAAGCTTCAAGAGAATTTCAACAATTTGGAGAGGGATTTGAAAAGTTTCAATGGGAATGGGAAGAATTGGGACAAAAATTGGAAAATTTTTAAGGGACTTTGAAAAAATTTCAACTGGAATTTTAGCCATTTTTTTTATGTGAAATTGTAAACACGTGGCCATGGATTTTGAAAATTCTAGAGAGAATTTAGAAAGCTTCAAGAGAATTTCAACAATTTTGAGAGGAATTTGAAAAGTTTCAATGGGAATGGGAAGAATTGGGACAAAAATTGGAAAATTTTTAAGGGACTTTGAAAAAATTTCAACTGGAATTTTACCATTTTTTTTACGTGAAATTGTGAACATGTGGACATGGATTTTGAAAATTCTAGAGAGAATTTTAAAAGGTTCAACAGAATTTCAACAATTTGGAGAGGGATTTGAAAAGTTTCAATGGGAATGGGAAGAATTGGGACAAAAATTGGAAAATTTTTAAGGGACTTTGAAAAAATTTCAACTGGAATTTTAGCCATTTTTTGACGTGAAATTGTAAACATGTGGCCATGGATTTTGAAAATTCTAGAGGGAATTTTAAAAGCTTTAACAGAATTTCAACAATTTTGAGAGGAATTTGAAAAGTTTCAATGGGAATGGGAAGAATTGGGACAAAAATTGGAAAATTTTTAAGGGACTTTGAAAAAATTTCAACTGGAATTTTAGCAATTTTTTGACGTGAAATTGTAAACATGTGGACATGGATTTTGAAAATTCTAGAGAGAATTTTAAAAGCTTCAACAGAATTTCAACCATTTGGAGAGGGATTTGACAAGTTTCAATGGGAATGGGAAGAATTGGGACAAAAATTGGAAAATTTTTAAGGGACTTTGAAAAAATTTCAACTGGAATTTTAGCCATTTTTTGACGTGAAATTGTAAACATGTGGCCATGGATTTTGAAAATTCTAGAGAGAATTTTAAAAGCTTCAAGAGAATTTCAACAATTTTGAGAGGGATTTGAAAAGTTTCAATGGGAATGGGAAGAATTGGGACAAAAATTGGAAAATTTTTAAGGGACTTTGAAAAAATTTCAACTGGAATTTTAGCCATTTTGTTACGTGAAATTGTAAACATGTGGCCATGGATTTTGAAAATTCTAGAGAGAATTTTAAAAGCTTCAAGAGAATTTCAACAATTTTGAGAGGAATTTGAAAAGTTTCAATGGGAATGGGAAGAATTGGGACAAAAATTGGAAAATTTTTAAGGGACTTTGAAAAAATTTCAACTGGAATTTTAGCAATTATTTGACGGGAAATTGTAAACATGTGGACATGGATTTTGAAAATTCTAGAGAGAATTTTAAAAGCTTCAACAGAATTTCAACAATTTGGAGAGGGATTTGACAAGTTTCAATGGGAATGGGAAGAATTGGGACAAAAATTGGAAAAGTTTTAAGGGACTTTGAAAAAATTTCAACTGGAATTTTAGCCATTTTTTAATGTGAAATTGTAAACATGTGGCCATGGATTTTGAAAATTCTAGAGAGAATTTTAAAAGCTTTAACAGAATTTCTACAATTTTGAGAGGGATTTGAAAAGTTTCAATGGGAATGGGAAGAATTGGGACAAAAATTGGAAAATTTTTAAGGGACTTTGAAAAAATTTCAACTGGAATTTTAGCCATTTTTTGAAGTGAAATTGTAAACATGTGGACATGGATTTTGAAAATTCTAGAGAGAATTTTAAAAGCTTCAAGAGAATTTCAACAATTTTGAGAGGGATTTGAAAAGTTTCAATGGGAATGGGAAGAATTGGGACAAAAATTGGAAAATTTTTAAGGGACTTTGAAAAAATTTCAACTGGAATTTTAGCCATTTTTTGACGTGAAATTGTAAACATGTGGCCATGGATTTTGAAAATTCTAGAGAGAATTTTAAAAGCTTCAAGAGAATTTCAACAATTTGGAGAGGGATTTGACAAGTTTCAATGGGAATGGGAAGAATTGGGACAAAAATTGGAAAATTTTTAAGGGACTTTGAAAAAATTTCAACTGGAATTTTAGCAATTTTTTGACGTGAAATTGTAAACATGTGGCCATGGATTTTGAAAATTCTAGAGAGAATTTTAAAAGCTTCAAGAGAATTTCAACAATTTTGAGAGGGATTTGAAAAGTTTCAATGGGAATGGGAAGAATTGGGACAAAAATTGGAAAATTTTTAAGGGACTTTGAAAAAATTTCAACTGGAATTTTAGCCATTTTTTAATGTGAAATTGTAAACATGTGGCCATGGATTTTGAAAATTCTAGAGAGAATTTTAAAAGCTTCAACAGAATTTCAACAATTTTGAGAGGGATTTGAAAAGTTTCAATGGGAATGGGAAGAATTGGGACAAAAATTGGAAAATTTTTAAGGGACTTTGAAAAAATTTCAACTGGAATTTTAGCCATTTTTTGACGTGAAATTGTAAACATGTGGACATGGATTTTGAAAATTCTAGAGAGAATTTTAAAAGCTTCAAGAGAATTTCAACAATTTTGAGAGGGATTTGAAAAGTTTCAATGGGAATGGGAAGAATTGGGACAAAAATTGGAAAATTTTGAAGGGACTTTGAAAAAATTTCAACTGGAATTTTAGCCATTTTTTTTATGTGAAATTGTAAACACGTGGCCATGGATTTTGAAAATTCTAGAGAGAATTTAGAAAGCTTCAAGAGAATTTCAACAATTTTGAGAGGAATTTGAAAAGTTTCAATGGGAATGGGAAGAATTGGGACAAAAATTGGAAAATTTTTAAGGGACTTTGAAAAAATTTCAACTGGAATTTTACCATTTTTTTTACGTGAAATTGTAAACATGTGGACATGGATTTTGAAAATTCTAGAGAGAATTTTAAAAGGTTCAACAGAATTTCAACAATTTGGAGAGGGATTTGAAAAGTTTCAATGGGAATGGGAAGAATTGGGACAAAAATTGGAAAATTTTGAAGGGACTTTGAAAAAATTTCAACTGGAATTTTAGCCATTTTTTGACGTGAAATTGTAAACATGTGGCCATGGATTTTGAAAATTCTAGAGAGAATTTTAAAAGCTTTAACAGAATTTCAACAATTTTGAGAGGAATTTGAAAAGTTTCAATGGGAATGGGAAGAATTGGGACAAAAATTGGAAAATTTTTAAGGGACTTTGAAAAAATTTCAACTGGAATTTTAGCCATTTTTTGACGTGAAATTGTAAACATGTGGACATGGATTTTGAAAATTCTAGAGAGAATTTTAAAAGCTTCAACAGAATTTCAACAATTTGGAGAGGGATTTGACAAGTTTCAATGGGAATGGGAAGAATTGGGACAAAAATTGGAAAATTTTTAAGGGACTTTGAAAAAATTTCAACTGGAATTTTAGCCATTTTTTGACGTGAAATTGTAAACATGTGGCCATGGATTTTGAAAATTCTAGAGAGAATTTTAAAAGCTTCAAGAGAATTTCAACAATTTTGAGAGGGATTTGAAAAGTTTCAATGGGAATGGGAAGAATTGGGACAAAAATTGGAAAATTTTTAAGGGACTTTGAAAAAATTTCAACTGGAATTTTAGCCATTTTGTTACGTGAAATTGTAAACATGTGGACATGGATTTTGAAAATTCTAGAGAGAATTTTAAAAGCTTCAAGAGAATTTCAACAATTTTGAGAGGAATTTGAAAAGTTTCAATGGGAATGGGAAGAATTGGGACAAAAATTGGAAAATTTTTAAGGGACTTTGAAAAAATTTCAACTGGAATTTTAGCAATTATTTGACGGGAAATTGTAAACATGTGGACATGGATTTTGAAAATTCTAGAGAGAATTTTAAAAGCTTCAACAGAATTTCAACAATTTGGAGAGGGATTTGACAAGTTTCAATGGGAATGGGAAGAATTGGGACAAAAATTGGAAAAGTTTTAAGGGACTTTGAAAAAATTTCAACTGGAATTTTAGCCATTTTTTAATGTGAAATTGTAAACATGTGGCCATGGATTTTGAAAATTCTAGAGAGAATTTTAAAAGTTTTAACAGAATTTCTACAATTTTGAGAGGGATTTGAAAAGTTTCAATGGGAATGGGAAGAATTGGGACAAAAATTGGAAAATTTTTAAGGGACTTTGAAAAAATTTCAACTGGAATTTTAGCCATTTTTTGAAGTGAAATTGTAAACATGTGGACATGGATTTTGAAAATTCTAGAGAGAATTTTAAAAGCTTCAAGAGAATTTCAACAATTTTGAGAGGGATTTGAAAAGTTTCAATGGGAATGGGAAGAATTGGGACAAAAATTCGAAAATTTTTAAGGGACTTTGAAAAAATTTCAACTGGAATTTTAGCCATTTTTTGACGTGAAATTGTAAACATGTGGCCATGGATTTTGAAAATTCTAGAGAGAATTTTAAAAGCTTCAAGAGAATTTCAACAATTTGGAGAGGGATTTGACAAGTTTCAATGGGAATGGGAAGAATTGGGACAAAAATTGGAAAATTTTTAAGGGACTTTGAAAAAATTTCAACTGGAATTTTAGCAATTTTTTGACGTGAAATTGTAAACATGTGGCCATGGATTTTGAAAATTCTAGAGAGAATTTTAAAAGCTTCAAGAGAATTTCAACAATTTTGAGAGGGATTTGAAAAGTTTCAATGGGAATGGGAAGAATTGGGACAAAAATTGGAAAATTTTGAAGGGACTTTGAAAAAATTTCAACTGGAATTTTAGCCTTTTTTTAATGTGAAATTGTAAACATGTGGCCATGGATTTTGAAAATTCTAGAGAGAATTTTAAAAGCTTCAACAGAATTTCAACAATTTTGAGAGGGATTTGAAAAGTTTCAATGGGAATGGGAAGAATTGGGACAAAAATTGGAAAATTTTTAAGGGACTTTGAAAAAATTTCAACTGGAATTTTAGCCATTTTTTGACGTGAAATTGTAAACATGTGGACATGGATTTTGAAAATTCTAGAGAGAATTTTAAAAGCTTCAAGAGAATTTCAACAATTTTGAGAGGGATTTGAAAAGTTTCAATGGGAATGGGAAGAATTGGGACAAAAATTGGAAAATTTTTAAGGGACTTTGAAAAAATTTCAACTGGAATTTTAGCCATTTTTTTTATGTGAAATTGTAAACACGTGGCCATGGATTTTGAAAATTCTAGAGAGAATTTAGAAAGCTTCAAGAGAATTTCAACAATTTTGAGAGGAATTTGAAAAGTTTCAATGGGAATGGGAAGAATTGGGACAAAAATTGGAAAATTTTTAAGGGACTTTGAAAAAATTTCAACTGGAATTTTACCATTTTTTTTACGTGAAATTGTAAACATGTGGACATGGATTTTGAAAATTCTAGAGAGAATTTTAAAAGGTTCAACAGAATTTCAACAATTTGGAGAGGGATTTGAAAAGTTTCAATGGGAATGGGAAGAATTGGGACAAAAATTGGAAAATTTTTAAGGGACTTTGAAAAAATTTCAACTGGAATTTTAGCCATTTTTTGACGTGAAATTGTAAACATGTGGCCATGGATTTTGAAAATTCTAGAGAGAATTTTAAAAGCTTTAACAGAATTTCAACAATTTTGAGAGGAATTTGAAAAGTTTCAATGGGAATGGGAAGAATTGGGACAAAAATTGGAAAATTTTTAAGGGACTTTGAAAAAATTTCAACTGGAATTTTAGCAATTTTTTGACGTGAAATTGTAAACATGTGGACATGGATTTTGAAAATTCTAGAGAGAATTTTAAAAGCTTCAACAGAATTTCAACAATTTGGAGAGGGATTTGACAAGTTTCAATGGGAATGGGAAGAATTGGGACAAAAATTGGAAAATTTTTAAGGGACTTTGAAAAAATTTCAACTGGAATTTTAGCCATTTTTTGACGTGAAATTGTAAACATGTGGCCATGGATTTTGAAAATTCTAGAGAGAATTTTAAAAGCTTCAAGAGAATTTCAACAATTTTGAGAGGGATTTGAAAAGTTTCAATGGGAATGGGAAGAATTGGGACAAAAATTGGAAAATTTTTAAGGGACTTTGAAAAAATTTCAACTGGAATTTTAGCCATTTTTTGACGTGAAATTGTAAACATGTGGACATGGATTTTGAAAATTCTAGAGAGAATTTTAAAAGCTTCAAGAGAATTTCAACAATTTGGAGAGGGATTTGACAAGTTTCAATGGGAATGGGAAGAATTGGGACAAAAATTGGAAAATTTTTAAGGGACTTTGAAAAAATTTCAACTGGAATTTTAGCAATTATTTGACGGGAAATTGTAAACATGTGGACATGGATTTTGAAAATTCTAGAGAGAATTTTAAAAGCTTCAACAGAATTTCAACAATTTGGAGAGGGATTTGACAAGTTTCAATGGGAATGGGAAGAATTGGGACAAAAATTGGAAAAGTTTTAAGGGACTTTGAAAAAATTTCAACTGGAATTTTAGCCATTTTTTAATGTGAAATTGTAAACATGTGGCCATGGATTTTGAAAATTCTAGAGAGAATTTTAAAAGCTTTAACAGAATTTCTACAATTTTGAGAGGGATTTGAAAAGTTTCAATGGGAATGGGAAGAATTGGGACAAAAATTGGAAAATTTTTAAGGGACTTTGAAAAAATTTCAACTGGAATTTTAGCCATTTTTTGAAGTGAAATTGTAAACATGTGGACATGGATTTTGAAAATTCTAGAGAGAATTTTAAAAGCTTCAACAGAATTTCAACAATTTTGAGAGGGATTTGAAAAGTTTCAATGGGAATGGGAAGAATTGGGACAAAAATTCGAAAATTTTTAAGGGACTTTGAAAAAATTTCAACTGGAATTTTAGCCATTTTTTGACGTGAAATTGTAAACATGTGGCCATGGATTTTGAAAATTCTAGAGAGAATTTTAAAAGCTTCAAGAGAATTTCAACAATTTGGAGAGGGATTTGAAAAGTTTCAATGGGAATGGGAAGAATTGGGACAAAAATTGGAAAATTTTTAAGGGACTTTGAAAAAATTTCAACTGGAATTTTAGCAATTTTTTGACGTGAAATTGTAAACATGTGGCCATGGATTTTGAAAATTCTAGAGAGACTTTTAAAAGCTTCAAGAGAATTTCAACAATTTTGAGAGGGATTTGAAAAGTTTCAATGGGAATGGGAAGAATTGGGACAAAAATTGGAAAATTTTTAAGGGACTTTGAAAAAATTTCAACTGGAATTTTAGCCATTTTTTAATGTGAAATTGTAAACATGTGGCCATGGATTTTGAAAATTCTAGAGAGAATTTTAAAAGCTTCAACAGAATTTCAACAATTTTGAGAGGGATTTGAAAAGTTTCAATGGGAATGGGAAGAATTGGGACAAAAATTGGAAAATTTTTAAGGGACTTTGAAAAAATTTCAACTGGAATTTTAGCCATTTTTTGACGTGAAATTGTAAACATGTGGACATGGATTTTGAAAATTCTAGAGAGAATTTTAAAAGCTTCAAGAGAATTTCAACAATTTGGAGAGGGATTTGAAAAGTTTCAATGGGAATGGGAAGAATTGGGACAAAAATTGGAAAATTTTTAAGGGACTTTGAAAAAATTTCAACTGGAATTTTAGCCATTTTTTTATGTGAAATTGTAAACACGTGGCCATGGATTTTGAAAATTCTAGAGAGAATTTTAAAAGCTTCAAGAGAATTTCAACAATTTTGAGAGGAATTTGAAAAGTTTCAATGGGAATGGGAAGAATTGGGACAAAAATTGGAAAATTTTTAAGGGACTTTGAAAAAATTTCAACTGGAATTTTACCATTTTTTTTACGTGAAATTGTAAACATGTGGACATGGATTTTGAAAATTCTAGAGAGAATTTTAAAAGGTTCAACAGAATTTCAACAATTTGGAGAGGGATTTGAAAAGTTTCAATGGGAATGGGAAGAATTGGGACAAAAATTGGAAAATTTTGAAGGGACTTTGAAAAAATTTCAACTGGAATTTTAGCCATTTTTTGACGTGAAATTGTAAACATGTGGCCATGGATTTTGAAAATTCTAGAGAGAATTTTAAAAGCTTTAACAGAATTTCAACAATTTTGAGAGGAATTTGAAAAGTTTCAATGGGAATGGGAAGAATTGGGACAAAAATTGGAAAATTTTTAAGGGACTTTGAAAAAATTTCAACTGGAATTTTAGCCATTTTTTGACGTGAAATTGTAAACATGTGGACATGGATTTTGAAAATTCTAGAGAGAATTTTAAAAGCTTCAACAGAATTTCAACAATTTGGAGAGGAATTTGAAAAGTTTCAATGGGAATGGGAAGAATTGGGACAAAAATTGGAAAATTTTTAAGGGACTTTGAAAAAATTTCAACTGGAATTTTACCATTTTTTTTACGTGAAATTGTAAACATGTGGACATGGATTTTGAAAATTCTAGAGAGAATTTTAAAAGCTTCAAGAGAATTTCAACAATTTTGAGAGGGATTTGAAAAGTTTCAATGGGAATGGGAAGAATTGGGACAAAAATCGGAAAATTTTTAAGGGACTTTGAAAAAATTTCAACTGGAATTTTAGCAATTATTTGACGGGAAATTGTAAACATGTGGACATGGATTTTGAAAATTCTAGAGAGAATTTTAAAAGCTTCAACAGAATTTCAACAATTTGGAGAGGGATTTGACAAGTTTCAATGGGAATGGGAAGAATTGGGACAAAAATTGGAAAAGTTTTAAGGGACTTTGAAAAAATTTCAACTGGAATTTTAGCCATTTTTTAATGTGAAATTGTAAACATGTGGCCATGGATTTTGAAAATTCTAGAGAGAATTTTAAAAGCTTTAACAGAATTTCTACAATTTTGAGAGGGATTTGAAAAGTTTCAATGGGAATGGGAAGAATTGGGACAAAAATTGGAAAATTTTTAAGGGACTTTGAAAAAATTTCAACTGGAATTTTAGCCATTTTTTGACGTGAAATTGTAAACATGTGGACATGGATTTTGAAAATTCTAGAGAGAATTTTAAAAGCTTCAAGAGAATTTCAACAATTTTGAGAGGGATTTGAAAAGTTTCAATGGGAATGGGAAGAATTGGGACAAAAATTGGAAAATTTTTAAGGGACTTTGAAAAAATTTCAACTGGAATTTTAGCCATTTTTTGACGTGAAATTGTAAACATGTGGCCATGGATTTTGAAAATTCTAGAGAGAATTTTAAAAGCTTCAACAGAATTTCAACAATGTTGAGAGGGATTTGAAAAGTTTCAATGGGAATGGGAAGAATTGGGACAAAAATTGGAAAATTTTTAAGGGACTTTGAAAAAATTTCAACTGGAATTTTAGCAATTTTTTGACGTGAAATTGTAAACATGTGGCCATGGATTTTGAAAATTCTAGAGAGAATTTTAAAAGCTTCAAGAGAATTTCAACAATTTTGAGAGGGATTTGAAAAGTTTCAATGGGAATGGGAAGAATTGGGACAAAAATTGAAAAATTTTTAAGGGACTTTGAAAAAATTTCAACTGGAATTTTAGCCATTTTTTAATGTGAAATTGTAAACATGTGGCCATGGATTTTGAAAATTCTAGAGAGAATTTTAAAAGCTTCAAGAGAATTTCAACAATTTTGAGAGGGATTTGAAAAGTTTCAATGGGAATGGGAAGAATTGGGACAAAAATTGGAAAATTTTTAAGGGACTTTGAGAAAATTTCAACTGGAATTTTAGCCATTTTTTGACGTGAAATTGTAAACATGTGGACATGGATTTTGAAAATTCTAGAGAGAATTTTAAAAGCTTCAAGAGAATTTCAACAATTTTGAGAGGGATTTGAAAAGTTTCAATGGGAATGGGAAGAATTGGGACAAAAATTGGAAAATTTTTAAGGGACTTTGAAAAAATTTCAACTGGAATTTTAGCCATTTTTTTTATGTGAAATTGTAAACACGTGGCCATGGATTTTGAAAATTCTAGAGAGAATTTTAAAAGCTTCAAGAGAATTTCAACAATTTTGAGAGGAATTTGAAAAGTTTCAATGGGAATGGGAAGAATTGGGACAAAAATTGGAAAATTTTTAAGGGACTTTGAAAAAATTTCAACTGGAATTTTACCATTTTTTTTACGTGAAATTGTAAACATGTGGACATGGATTTTGAAAATTCTAGAGAGAATTTTAAAAGGTTCAACAGAATTTCAACAATTTGGAGAGGGATTTGAAAAGTTTCAATGGGAATGGGAAGAATTGGGACAAAAATTGGAAAATTTTTAAGGGACTTTGAAAAAATTTCAACTGGAATTTTAGCCATTTTTTGACGTGAAATTGTAAACATGTGGCCATGGATTTTGAAAATTCTAGAGAGAATTTTAAAAGCTTTAACAGAATTTCAACAATTTTGAGAGGAATTTGAAAAGTTTCAATGGGAATGGGAAGAATTGGGACAAAAATTGGAAAATTTTTAAGGGACTTTGAAAAAATTTCAACTGGAATTTTAGCCATTTTTTGACGTGAAATTGTAAACATGTGGACATGGATTTTGAAAATTCTAGAGAGAATTTTAAAAGCTTCAAGAGAATTTCAACAATTTTGAGAGGGATTTGAAAAGTTTCAATGGGAATGGGAAGAATTGGGACAAAAATTGGAAAATTTTTAAGGGACTTTGAAAAAATTTCAACTGGAATTTTAGCCATTTTTTGACGTGAAATTGTAAACATGTGGACATGGATTTTGAAAATTCTAGAGAGAATTTTAAAAGCTTCAACAGAATTTCAACAATTTTGAGAGGAATTTGAAAAGTTTCAATGGGAATGGGAAGAATTGGGACAAAAATTGGAAAATTTTTAAGGGACTTTGAAAAAATTTCAACTGGAATTTTACCATTTTTTTTACGTGAAATTGTAAACATGTGGACATGGATTTTGAAAATTCTAGAGAGAATTTTAAAAGCTTCAAGAGAATTTCAACAATTCTGAGAGGGATTTGAAAAGTTTCAATGGGAATGGGAAGAATTGGGACAAAAATTGGAAAATTTTTAAGGGACTTTGAAAAAAATTTCAACTGGAATTTTACCATTTTTTTTACGTGAAATTGTAAACATGTGGACATGGATTTTGAAAATTCTAGAGAGAATTTTAAAAGCTTCAAGAGAATTTCAACAATTTTGAGAGGGATTTGAAAAGTTTCAATGGGAATGGGAAGAATTGGGACAAAAATCGGAAAATTTTTAAGGGACTTTGAAAAAATTTCAACTGGAATTTTAGCCATTTTTTGACGTGAAATTGTAAACATGTGGACATGGATTTTGAAAATTCTAGAGAGAATTTTAAAAGCTTCAAGAGAATTTCAACAATTCTGAGAGGGATTTGAAAAGTTTCAATGGGAATGGGAAGAATTGGGACAAAAATTGGAAAATTTTTAAGGGACTTTGAAAAAATTTCAACTGGAATTTTAGCCATTTTGTTACGTGAAATTGTAAACATGTGGACATGGATTTTGAAAATTCTAGAGAGAATTTTAAAAGCTTCAAGAGAATTTCAACAATTTGGAGAGGGATTTGAAAAGTTTCAATGGGAATGGGAAGAATTGGGACAAAAATCGGAAAATTTTTAAGGGACTTTGAAAAAATTTCAACTGGAAATTTAGCCATTTTTTGTCGTGAAATTGTAAATATGTGGACATGGATTTTGAAAATTCTAGAGAGAATTTTAAAAGCTTTAACAGAATTTCTACAATTCTGAGAGGGATTTGAAAAGTTTCAATGGGAATGGGAAGAATTGGGACAAAAATTGGAAAATTTTTAAGGGACTTTGAAAAAATTTCAACTGGAATTTTAGCAATTTTTTATGTGAAATTGTAAACATGTGGCCATGGATTTTGAAAATTCTAGAGAGAATTTTAAAAGCTTCAAGAGAATTTCAACAATTTTGAGAGGGATTTGAAAAGTTTCAATGGGAATCGGAAGAATTGGGACAAAAATTGGAAAATTTTTAAGGGACTTTGAAAAAATTTCAACTGGAATTTTAGCCATTTTTTGACGTGAAATTGTAAACATGTGGCCATGGATTTTGAAAATTCTAGAGAGAATTTTAAAAGCTTCAACAGAATTTCAACAATTTGGAGAGGGATTTGAAAAGTTTCAATGGGAATGGGAAGAATTGGGACAAAAATTGGAAAATTTTTAAGGGACTTTGAAAAAATTTCAACTGGAATTTTAGCCATTTTTTGACGTGAAATTGTAAACATGTGGACATGGATTTTGAAAATTCTAGAGAGAATTTTAAAAGCTTCAAGAGAATTTCAACAATTTTGAGAGGGATTTGAAAAGTTTCAATGGGAATGGGAAGAATTGGGACAAAAATTGGAAAATTTTTCAGGGACTTTGAAAAAATTTCAACTGGAATTTTAGCCATTTTTGACGTGAAATTGTAAACATGTGGCCATGGATTTTGAAAATTCTAGAGAGAATTTTAAAAGCTTCAACAGAATTTCAACAATTTTGAGAGGAATTTGAAAAGTTTCAATGGGAATGGGAAGAATTGGGACAAAAATTGGAAAATTTTTAAGGGACTTTGAAAAAATTTCAACTGGAATTTTAGCAATTTTTTGATGTGAAATTGTAAACATGTGGACATGGATTTTGAAAATTCTAGAGAGAATTTTAAAAGCTTCAACAGAATTTCAACAATTTTGAGAGGAATTTGAAAAGTTTCAATGGGAATGGGAAGAATTGGGACAAAAATTGGAAAATTTTTAAGGGACTTTGAAAAAATTTCAACTGGAATTTTACCATTTGTTTTACGTGAAATTGTAAACCTGTGGACATGGATTTTGAAAATTCTAGAGAGAATTTTAAAAGCTTCAACAGAATTTCAACAATTTTGAGAGGGATTTGAAAAGTTTCAATGGGAATGGGAAGAATTGGGACAAAAATTGGAAAATTTTTAAGGGACTTTGAAAAAATTTCAACTGGAATTTTAGCCATTTTGTTACGTGAAATTGTAAACATGTGGACATGGATTTTGAAAATTCTAGAGAGAATTTTAAAAGCTTTAACAGAATTTCTACAATTTTGAGAGGGATTTGAAAAGTTTCAATGGGAATGGGAAGAATTGGGACAAAAATTGGAAAATTTTTAAGGGACTTTGAAAAAATTTCAACTGGAATTTTAGCAATTATTTGACGGGAAATTGTAAACATGTGGCCATGGATTTTGAAAATTCTAGAGAGAATTTTAAAAGGTTCAACAGAATTTCAACAATTTTGAGAGGGATTTGAAAAGTTTCAATGGGAATGGGAAGAATTGGGACAAAAATTGGAAAATTTTTAAGGGACTTTGAAAAAATTTCAACTGGAATTTTAGCCATTTTTTGACGTGAAATTGAAAACATGTGGCCATGGATTTTGAAAATTCTAGAGAGAATTTTAAAAGCTTCAACAGAATTTCAACAATTTGGAGAGGGATTTGAAAAGTTTCAATGGGAATGGGAAGAATTGGGACAAAAATTGGAAAATTTTTAAGGGACTTTGAAAAAATTTCAACTGGAATTTTAGCAATTATTTGACGGGAAATTGTAAACATGTGGACATGGATTTTGAAAATTCTAGAGAGAATTTTAAAAGCTTTAACAGAATTTCAACAATTTGGAGAGGGATTTGACAAGTTTCAATGGGAATGGGAAGAATTGGGACAAAAATTGGAAAAGTTTTAAGGGACTTTGAAAAAATTTCAACTGGAATTTTAGCCATTTTTTAATGTGAAATTGTAAACATGTGGCCATGGATTTTGAAAATTCTAGAGAGAATTTTAAAAGCTTTAACAGAATTTCTACAATTTTGAGAGGGATTTGAAAAGTTTCAATGGGAATGGGAAGAATTGGGACAAAAATTGGAAAATTTTTAAGGGACTTTGAAAAAATTTCAACTGGAATTTTAGCCATTTTTTGAAGTGAAATTGTAAACATGTGGACATGGATTTTGAAAATTCTAGAGAGAATTTTAAAAGCTTCAAGAGAATTTCAACAATTTTGAGAGGGATTTGAAAAGTTCAATGGGAATGGGAAGAATTGGGACAAAAATTGGAAAATTTTGAAGGGACTTTGAAAAAATTTCAACTGGAATTTTAGCCATTTTTTAATGTGAAATTGTAAACATGTGGCCATGGATTTTGAAAATTCTAGAGAGAATTTTAAAAGCTTCAACAGAATTTCAACAATTTGGAGAGGGATTTGAAAAGTTTCAATGGGAATGGGAAGAATTGGGACAAAAATTGGAAAATTTTTAAGGGACTTTGAAAAAATTTCAACTGGAATTTTAGCCATTTTTTGACGTGAAATTGTAAACATGTGGCCATGGATTTTGAAAATTCTAGAGAGAATTTTAAAAGCTTCAAGAGAATTTCAACAATTTTGAGAGGGATTTGAAAAGTTTCAATGGGAATGGGAAGAATTGGGACAAAAATTGGAAAATTTTTAAGGGACTTTGAAAAAATTTCAACTGGAATTTTAGCCATTTTTTTAATGTGAAATTGTAAACAGGTGGCCATGGATTTTGAAAATTCTAGAGAGAATTTTAAAAGCTTCAAGAGAATTTCAACAATTTGAGAGGAATTTGAAAAGTTTCAATGGGAATGGGAAGAATTGGGACAAAAATGGAAAATTTTTAAGGGACTTTGAAAAAATTTCAACTGGAATTTTACCATTTTTTTTACGTGAAATTGTAAACATGTGGACATGGATTTTGAAAATTCTAGAGAGAATTTTAAAAGGTTCAACAGAATTTCAACAATTTGGAGAGGGATTTGAAAAGTTTCAATGGGAATGGGAAGAATTGGGACAAAAATTGGAAAATTTTTAAGGGACTTTGAAAAAATTTCAACTGGAATTTTAGCCATTTTTTGACGTGAAATTGTAAACATGTGGCCATGGATTTTGAAAATTCTAGAGAGAATTTTAAAAGCTTTAACAGAATTTCAACAATTTTGAGAGGGATTTGAAAAGTTTCAATGGGAATGGGAAGAATTGGGACAAAAATTGGAAAATTTTTAAGGGACTTTGAAAAAATTTCAACTGGAATTTTAGCCATTTTTTGACGTGAAATTGTAAACATGTGGCCATGGATTTTGAAAATTCTAGAGAGAATTTTAAAAGCTTCAAGAGAATTTCAACAATTTGGAGAGGGATTTGAAATGTTTCAATGGGAATGGGAAGAATTGGGACACAATTGGAAAATTTTTAAGGGACTTTGAAAAAATTTCAACTGGAATTTTATCCATTTTTTGACGTGAAATTGTAAACATGTGGCCATGGATTTTGAAAATTCTAGAGAGAATTTTAAAAGGTTCAACAGAATTTCAACAATTTTGAGAGGGATTTGAAAAGTTTCAATGGGAATGGGAAGAATTGGGACAAAAATTGGAAAATTTTTAAGGGACTTTGAAAAAATTTCAACTGGAATTTTAGCCATTTTTTGACGTGAAATTGAAAACATGTGGCCATGGATTTTGAAAATTCTAGAGAGAATTTTAAAAGCTTCAACAGAATTTCAACAATTTGGAGAGGGATTTGAAAGTTTCAATGGGAATGGGAAGAATTGGGACAAAAATTGGAAAATTTTTAAGGGACTTTGAAAAAATTTCAACTGGAATTTTAGCCATTTTTTGACGTGAAATTGTAAACATGTGGACATGGATTTTGAAAATTCTAGAGAGAATTTTAAAAGCTTCAAGAGAATTTCAACAATTTTGAGAGGGATTTGAAAAGTTTCAATGGGAA
The DNA here is from genome assembly GCF_964273445.1 of Streptopelia decaocto. Taxonomy (NCBI): domain Eukaryota; kingdom Metazoa; phylum Chordata; class Aves; order Columbiformes; family Columbidae; genus Streptopelia; species Streptopelia decaocto. The sequence goes on from NW_028116320.1 coordinate 38,994, forward strand.
TGGGAAGAATTGGGACAAAAATTGGAAAATTTTTAAGGGACTTTGAAAAAATTTCAACTGGAATTTTAGCCATTTTTTGACGTGAAATTGTAAACATGTGGCCATGGATTTTGAAAATTCTAGAGAGAATTTTAAAAGCTTCAACAGAATTTCAACAATTTTGAGAGGAATTTGAAAAGTTTCAATGGGAATGGGAAGAATTGGGACAAAAATTGGAAAATTTTTAAGGGACTTTGAAAAAATTTCAACTGGAATTTTAGCCATTTTTTGACGTGAAATTGTAAACATGTGGCCATGGATTTTGAAAATTCTAGAGAGAATTTTAAAAGCTTCAACAGAATTTCAACAATTTTGAGAGGAATTTGAAAAGTTTCAATGGGAATGGGAAGAATTGGGACAAAAATTGGAAAATTTTTAAGGGACTTTGAAAAAATTTCAACTGGAATTTTACCATTTTTTTTACGTGAAATTGTAAACCTGTGGACATGGATTTTGAAAATTCTAGAGAGAATTTTAAAAGCTTCAACAGAATTTCAACAATTTGGAGAGGGATTTGAAAAGTTTCAATGGGAATGGGAAGAATTGGGACAAAAATTGGAAAATTTTTAAGGGACTTTGAAAAAATTTCAACTGGAATTTTAGCCATTTTTTGACGTGAAATTGTAAACATGTGGACATGGATTTTGAAAATTCTAGAGAGAATTTTAAAAGCTTCAACAGAATTTCAACAATTTTGAGAGGGATTTGAAAAGTTTCAATGGGAATGGGAAGAATTGGGACAAAAATTGGAAAATTTTGAAGGGACTTTGAAAAAATTTCAACTGGAATTTTAGCAATTATTTGACGGGAAATTGTAAACATGTGGACATGGATTTTGAAAATTCTAGAGAGAATTTTAAAAGCTTCAACAGAATTTCAACAATTTGGAGAGGGATTTGACAAGTTTCAATGGGAATGGGAAAAATTGGGACAAAAATTGGAAAATTTTTAAGGGACTTCGAAAAAATTTCAACTGGAATTTTAGCCATTTTTTGACGTGAAATTGTAAACATGTGGCCATGGATTTTGAAAATTCTAGAGAGAATTTTAAAAGCTTCAAGAGAATTTCAACAATTTTGAGAGGGATTTGAAAAGTTTCAATGGGAATGGGAAGAATTGGGACAAAAATTGGAAAATTTTTAAGGGACTTTGAAAAAATTTCAACTGGAATTTTACCATTTTTTTTACGTGAAATTGTAAACATGTGGCCATGGATTTTGAAAATTCTAGAGAGAATTTTAAAAGCTTCAAGAGAATTTCAACAATTTTGAGAGGAATTTGAAAAGTTTCAATGGGAATGGGAAGAATTGGGACAAAAATTGGAAAATTTTTAAGGGACTTTGAAAAAATTTCAACTGGAATTTTAGCCATTTTTTGACGTGAAATTGTAAACATGTGGCCATGGATTTGAAAATTCTAGAGAGAATTTTAAAAGGTTCAACAGAATTTCAACAATTTTGAGAGGGATTTGAAAAGTTTCAATGGGAATGGGAAGAATTGGGACAAAAATTGGAAAATTTTTAAGGGACTTTGAAAAAATTTCAACTGGAATTTTAGCAATTATTTGACGGGAAATTGTAAACATGTGGACATGGATTTTGAAAATTCTAGAGAGAATTTTAAAAGCTTCAAGAGAATTTCAACAATTTTGAGAGGGATTTGAAAAGTTTCAATGGGAATGGGAAGAATTGGGACAAAAATTGGAAAAGTTTTAAGGGACTTTGAAAAAATTTCAACTGGAATTTTAGCCATTTTTTAATGTGAAATTGTAAACATGTGGCCATGGATTTTGAAAATTCTAGAGAGAATTTTAAAAGCTTTAACAGAATTTCTACAATTTTGAGAGGGATTTGAAAAGTTTCAATGGGAATGGGAAGAATTGGGACAAAAATTGGAAAATTTTTAAGGGACTTTGAAAAAATTTCAACTGGAATTGTAGCCATTTTTTGAAGTGAAATTGTAAACATGTGGACATGGATTTTGAAAATTCTAGAGAGAATTTTAAAAGCTTCAAGAGAATTTCAACAATTTGGAGAGGGATTTGACAAGTTTCAATGGCAAAAATTGGAAAATTTTGAAGGGACTTTGAAAAAATTTCAACTGGAATTTTAGCCATTTTTTAATGTGAAATTGTAAACATGTGGCCATGGATTTTGAAAATTCTAAGAGAGAATTTTAAAAGCTTCAACAGAATTTCAACAATTTGGAGAGGGATTTGAAAAGTTTCAATGGGAATGGGAAGAATTGGGACAAAAATTGGAAAATTTTTAAGGGACTTTGAAAAAATTTCAACTGGAATTTTAGCCATTTTTTGACGTGAAATTGTAAACATGTGGACATGGATTTTGAAAATTCTAGAGAGAATTTTAAAAGCTTCAAGAGAATTTTCAACAATTTTGAGAGGGATTTGAAAAGTTTCAATGGGAATGGGAAGAATTGGGACAAAAATTGGAAAAATTTTTAAGGGACTTTGAAAAAATTTCAACTGGAATTTTAGCCATTTTTTTAATGTGAAATTGTAAACAGGTGGCCATGGATTTTGAAAATTCTAGAGAGAATTTTAAAAGCTTCAAGAGAATTTCAACAATTTTGAGAGGAATTTGAAAAGTTTCAATGGGAATGGGAAGAATTGGGACAAAAATTGGAAAATTTTTAAGGGACTTTGAAAAATTTCAACTGGAATTTTACCATTTTTTTTACGTGAAATTGTAAACATGTGGACATGGATTTTGAAAATTCTAGAGAGAATTTTAAAAGGTTCAACAGAATTTCAACAATTTGGAGAGGGATTTGAAAAGTTTCAATGGGAATGGGAAGAATTGGGACAAAAATTGGAAAATTTTTAAGGGACTTTGAAAAAATTTCAACTGGAATTTTAGCCATTTTTTGACGTGAAATTGTAAACATGTGGCCATGGATTTTTGAAAATTCTAGAGAGAATTTTAAAAGCTTTAACAGAATTTCCAACAATTTTGGAGAGGAATTTGAAAAGTTTCAATGGGAATGGGAAGAATTGGGACAAAAATTGGAAAATTTTTAAGGGACTTTGAAAAAAATTTCAACTGGAATTTTAGCAATTTTTTGACGTGAAATTGTAAACATGTGGACATGGATTTTGAAAATTCTAGAGAGAATTTTAAAAGCTTCAAGAGAATTTCAACAATTTGGAGAGGGATTTGACAAGTTTCAATGGGAATGGGAAGAATTGGGACAAAAATTGGAAAATTTTTAAGGGACTTTGAAAAAATTTCAACTGGAATTTTAGCCATTTTTTGACGTGAAATTGTAAACATGTGGCCATGGATTTTGAAAATTCTAGAGAGAATTTTAAAAGCTTCAACAGAATTTCAACAATTTTGAGAGGGATTTGAAAAGTTTCAATGGGAATGGGAAGAATTGGGACAAAAATTGGAAAATTTTTAAGGGACTTTGAAAAAATTTCAACTGGAATTTTAGCCATTTTTTGACGTGAAATTGAAAACATGTGGCCATGGATTTTGAAAATTCTAGAGAGAATTTTAAAAGCTTCAACAGAATTTCAACAATTTGGAGAGGGATTTGAAAAGTTTCAATGGGAATGGGAAGAATTGGGACAAAACTTGGAAAATTTTTAAGGGACTTTGAAAAAATTTCAACTGGAATTTTAGCCATTTTTTGACGTGAAATTGTAAACATGTGGCCATGGATTTTGAAAATTCTAGAGAGAATTTTAAAAGCTTTAACAGAATTTCAACAATTTTGAGAGGGAATTTGAAAAGTTTCAATGGGAATGGGAAGAATTGGGACAAAAATTGGAAAATTTTTAAGGGACTTTGAAAAAAATTTCAACTGGAATTTTAGCAATTTTTTGACGTGAAATTGTAAACATGTGGACATGGATTTTGAAAATTCTAGAGAGAATTTTAAAAGCTTCAAGAGAATTTCAACAATTTGGAGAGGGATTTGACAAGTTTCAATGGGAATGGGAAGAATTGGGACAAAAATTGGAAAATTTTTAAGGGACTTTGAAAAAATTTCAACTGGAATTTTAGCCATTTTTTGACGTGAAATTGTAAACATGTGGCCATGGATTTTGAAAATTCTAGAGAGAATTTTAAAAGGTTCAACAGAAATTCAACAATTTGAGAGGGATTTGAAAAGTTTCAATGGGAATGGGAAGAATTGGGACAAAAATTGGAAAATTTTTAAGGGACTTTGAAAAAATTTCAACTGGAATTTTAGCCATTTTTTGACGTGAAATTGAAAACATGTGGCCATGGATTTTGAAAATTCTAGAGAGAATTTTAAAAGCTTCAACAGAATTTCAACAATTTGGAGAGGGATTTGAAAAGTTTCAATGGGAATGGGAAGAATTGGGACAAAAATTGGAAAATTTTTAAGGGACTTTGAAAAAATTTCAACTGGAATTTTAGCCATTTTTTGACGTGAAATTGTAAACATGTGGCCATGGATTTTGAAAATTCTAGAGAGAATTTTAAAAGCTTCAAGAGAATTTCAACAATTTGGAGAGGGATTTGAAAAGTTTCAATGGGAATGGGAAGAATTGGGACAAAAATTGGAAAATTTTTAAGGGACTTTGAAAAATTTTCAACTGGAATTTTAGCCATTTTTTGACGTGAAATTGTAAACATGTGGCCATGGATTTTGAAAATTCTAGAGAGAATTTTAAAAGCTTCAACAGAATTTCAACAATTTTGAGAGGAATTTGAAAAGTTTCAATGGGGAATGGGAAGAATTGGGACAAAAATTGGAAAATTTTTAAGGGACTTTGAAAAAATTTCAACTGGAATTTTAGCCATTTTTTGACGTGAAATTGTAAACCTGTGGCCATGGATTTTGAAAATTCTAGAGAGAATTTTAAAAGCTTCAACAGAATTTCAACAATTTTGAGAGGAATTTGAAAGTTTCAATGGGAATGGGAAGAATTGGGACAAAAATTGGAAAATTTTTAAGGGACTTTGAAAAAATTTCAACTGGAATTTTACCATTTTTTTTACGTGAAATTGTAAACCTGTGGACATGGATTTTGAAAATTCTAGAGAGAATTTTAAAAGCTTCAACAGAATTTCAAACAATTTGGAGAGGGATTTGAAAAGTTTCAATGGGAATGGGAAGAATTGGGACAAAAATTGGAAAATTTTTAAGGGACTTTGAAAAATTTCAACTGGAATTTTAGCCATTTTTTGACGTGAAATTGTAAACATGTGGACATGGATTTTGAAAATTCTAGAGAGAATTTTAAAAGCTTCAACAGAATTTCAACAATTTTGAGAGGGATTTGAAAAGTTTCAATGGGAATGGGAAGAATTGGGACAAAAATTGGAAAATTTTTAAGGGACTTTGAAAAAATTTCAACTGGAATTTTAGCAATTATTTGACGGGAAATTGTAAACATGTGGACATGGATTTTGAAAATTCTAGAGAGAATTTTAAAAGCTTCAACAGAATTTCAACAATTTGGAGAGGGATTTGACAAGTTTCAATGGAATGGGAAAAATTGGGACAAAAATTGGAAAATTTTTAAGGGACTTTGAAAAATTTCAACTGGAATTTTAGCCATTTTTTTATGTGAAATTGTAAACATGTGGCCATGGATTTTGAAAATTCTAGAGAGAATTTTAAAAGCTTCAAGAGAATTTCAACAATTTTGAGAGGGATTTGAAAAGTTTCAATGGGAATGGGAAGAATTGGGACAAAAATTGGAAAATTTTTAAGGGACTTTGAAAAAAATTTCAACTGGAATTTTACCATTTTTTTTACGTGAAATTGTAAACATGTGGCCATGGATTTTGAAAATTCTAGAGAGAATTTTAAAAGCTTCAAGAGAATTTCAACAATTTTGAGAGGAATTTGAAAAGTTTCAATGGGAATGGGAAGAATTGGGACAAAAATTGGAAAATTTTTAAGGGACTTTGAAAAAATTTCAACTGGAATTTTAGCCATTTTTTGACGTGAAATTGTAAACATGTGGCCATGGATTTTGAAAATTCTAGAGAGAATTTTAAAAGGTTCAACAGAATTTCAACAATTTTGAGAGGGATTTGAAAAGTTTCAATGGGAATGGGAAGAATTGGGACAAAAATTGGAAAATTTTTAAGGGACTTTGAAAAAATTTCAACTGGAATTTTAGCAATTATTTGACGGGAAATTGTAAACATGTGGACATGGATTTTGAAAATTCTAGAGAGAATTTTAAAAGCTTCAAGAGAATTTCAACAATTTTGAGAGGGATTTGACAAGTTTCAATGGGAATGGGAAGAATTGGGACAAAAATTGGAAAAGTTTTAAGGGACTTTGAAAAAATTTCAACTGGAATTTTAGCCATTTTTTAATGTGAAATTGTAAACATGTGGCCATGGATTTTGAAAATTCTAGAGAGAATTTTAAAAGCTTTAACAGAATTTCTACAATTTTGAGAGGGATTTGAAAAGTTTCAATGGAATGGGAAGAATTGGGACAAAAATTGGAAAATTTTTAAGGGACTTTGAAAAAATTTCAACTGGAATTTTAGCCATTTTTTGAAGTGAAATTGTAAACATGTGGACATGGATTTTGAAAATTCTAGAGAGAATTTTAAAAGCTTCAAGAGAATTTCAACAATTTGGAGAGGGATTTGACAAGTTTCAATGGGAATGGGAAGAATTGGGACAAAAATTGGAAAATTTTGAAGGGACTTTGAAAAAATTTCAACTGGAATTTTAGCCATTTTTTAATGTGAAATTGTAAACATGTGGCCATGGATTTTGAAAATTCTAGAGAGAATTTTAAAAGCTTCAACAGAATTTCAACAATTTGGAGAGGATTTGAAAAGTTTCAATGGGAATGGGAAGAATTGGGACAAAAATTGGAAAATTTTTAAGGGACTTTGAAAAAATTTCAACTGGAATTTTTAGCCATTTTTTGACGTGAAATTGTAAACATGTGGACATGGATTTTGAAAATTCTAGAGAGAATTTTAAAAAGCTTCAAGAGAATTTCAACAATTTTGAGAGGGATTTGAAAAGTTTCAATGGGAATGGGAAGAATTGGGACAAAAATTGGAAAATTTTTAAGGGACTTTGAAAAAATTTCAACTGGAATTTTAGCCATTTTTTAATGTGAAATTGTAAACAGGTGGCCATGGATTTTGAAAATTCTAGAGAGAATTTTAAAAGCTTCAAGAGAATTTCAACAATTTTGAGAGGAATTTGAAAAGTTTCAATGGGAATGGGAAGAATTGGGACAAAAATTGGAAAATTTTTAAGGGACTTTGAAAAAATTTCAACTGGAATTTTACCATTTTTTTTACGTGAAATTGTAAACATGTGGACATGGATTTTGAAAATTCTAGAGAGAATTTTTAAAAGGTTCAACAGAATTTCAACAATTTGGAGAGGGATTTGAAAAGTTTCAATGGGAATGGGAAGAATTGGGACAAAATTGGAAAATTTTTAAGGGACTTTGAAAAAATTTCAACTGGAATTTTAGCCATTTTTTGACGTGAAATTGTAAACATGTGGCCATGGATTTTGAAAATTCTAGAGAGAATTTTAAAAGCTTTAACAGAATTTCAACAATTTTGAGAGGAATTTGAAAAGTTTCAATGGGAATGGGAAGAATTGGGACAAAAATTGGAAAATTTTTAAGGGACTTTGAAAAATTTCAACTGGAATTTTAGCAATTTTTTGACGTGAAATTGTAAACATGTGGACATGGATTTTGAAAATTCTAGAGAGAATTTTAAAGCTTCAACAGAATTTCAACAATTTGGAGAGGGATTTGACAAGTTTCAATGGGAATGGGAAGAATTGGGCCAAAAATTGGAAAATTTTAAGGGACTTCGAAAAAATTTCAACTGGAATTTTAGCCATTTTTTGACGTGAAATTGTAAACATGTGGACATGGATTTTGAAAATTCTAGAGAGAATTTTAAAAGCTTCAACAGAATTTCAACAATTTTGAGAGGAATTTGAAAAGTTTCAATGGGAATGGGAAGAATTGGGACAAAATTGGAAAATTTTTAAGGGACTTTGAAAAAATTTCAACTGGAATTTTACCATTTTTTTACATGAAATTGTAAACATGTGGACATGGATTTTGAAAATTCTAGAGAGAATTTTAAAAGCTTCAAGAGAATTTCAACAATTTTGAGAGGGATTTGAAAAGTTTCAATGGGAATGGGAAGAATTGGGACAAAAATCGGAAAATTTTTAAGGGACTTTGAAAAAATTTCAACTGGAATTTTAGCCATTTTTTGACGTGAAATTGTAAACATGTGGACATGGATTTTGAAAATTCTAGAGAGAATTTTAAAAGCTTCAAGAGAATTTCAACAATTTTTGAGAGGGATTTGAAAAGTTTCAATGGGAATGGGAAGAATTGGGACAAAAATTGGAAAATTTTTAAGGGACTTTGAAAAAATTTCAACTGGAATTTTACCATTTTTTTTACGTGAAATTGTAAACATGTGGACATGGATTTTGAAAATTCTAGAGAGAATTTTAAAAGCTTCAAGAGAATTTCAACAATTTTGAGAGGGATTTGAAAAGTTTCAATGGGAATGGGAAGAATTGGGACAAAAATTGGAAAATTTTTAAGGGACTTTGAAAAAATTTCAACTGGAATTTTAGCCATTTTTTTGACGTGAAATTGTAAACATGTGGACATGGATTTTGAAAATTCTAGAGAGAATTTTAAAAGCTTCAAGAGAATTTCAACAATTTTGAGAGGGATTTGAAAAGTTTCAATGGGAATGGGAAGAATTGGGACAAAAATTGGAAAATTTTAAGGGACTTTGAAAAAATTTCAACTGGAATTTTAGCCATTTTTTGACGTGAAATTGTAAACATGTGGCCATGGATTTTGAAAACTCTAGAGAGAATTTTAAAAGCTTCAACAGAATTTCAACAATTTTGAGAGGAATTTGAAAAGTTTTCAATGGGAATGGGAAGAATTGGGACAAAAATTGGAAAATTTTTAAGGGACTTTGAAAAAATTTTCAACTGGAATTTTAGCCATTTTTGACGTGAAATTGTAAACATGTGGCCATGGATTTTTAAAATTCTAGAGAGAATTTTAAAAGCTTCAAGAGAATTTCAACAATTTTGAGAGGGATTTGAAAAGTTTCAATGGGAATGGGAAGAATTGGGACAAAAATTGGAAAATTTTAAGGGACTTTGAAAAAATTTCAACTGGAATTTTAGCCATTTTTTGACGTGAAATTGTAAACATGTGGCCATGGATTTTGAAAATTCTAGAGAGAATTTTAAAAGCTTCAAGAGAATTTCAACAATTTTGAGAGGGATTTGAAAAGTTTCAATGGGAATGGGAAGAATTGGGACAAAAATTGGAAAATTTTTAAGGGACTTTGAAAAAATTTCAACTGGAATTTTAGCCATTTTTTGACGTGAAATTGTAAACATGTGGCCATGGATTTTGAAAATTCTAGAGAGAATTTTAAAAGCTTCAACAGAATTTCAACAATTTGGAGAGGGATTTGAAAAGTTTCAATGGGAATGGGAAGAATTGGGACAAAAATTGGAAAATTTTGAAGGGACTTTGAAAAAATTTCAACTGGAATTTTAGCCATTTTTTGACGTGAAATTGTAAACATGTGCCATGGATTTTGAAAATTCTAGAGAGAATTTTAAAAGCTTCAACAGAATTTCAACAATTTGGAGAGGGATTTGAAAAGTTTCAATGGGAATGGGAAGAATTGGGACAAAAATTGGAAAATTTTTAAGGGACTTTGAAAAAATTTCAACTGGAATTTTAGCCATTTTTTTAATGTGAAATTGTAACAGGTGGCCATGGATTTTGAAAATTCTAGAGAGAATTTTAAAAGCTTCAAGAGAATTTCAACAATTTTGAGAGAATTTGAAAAGTTTCAATGGGAATGGGAAGAATTGGGACAAAAATTGGAAAATTTTTTAAGGGACTTTGAAAAAATTTCAACTGGAATTTTACCATTTTTTTTACGTGAAATTGTAAACATGTGGACATGGATTTTGAAAATTCTAGAGAGAATTTTAAAAGGTTCAACAGAATTTCAACAATTTGGAGAGGGATTTGAAAAGTTTCAATGGGAATGGGAAGAATTGGGACAAAAATTGGAAAATTTTTAAGGGACTTTGAAAAAATTTCAACTGGAATTTTAGCCATTTTTTTACGTGAAATTGTAAACATGTGGCCATGGATTTTGAAAATTCTAGAGAGAATTTTAAAAGCTTTAACAGAATTTCAACAATTTTGAGAGGAATTTGAAAAGTTTCAATGGGAATGGGAAGAATTGGGACAAAAATTGGAAAATTTTTAAGGGACTTTGAAAAAATTTCAACTGGAATTTTAGCAATTTTTTGACGTGAAATTGTAAACATGTGGACATGGATTTTGAAAATTCTAGAGAGAATTTTAAAAGCTTCAACAGAATTTCAACAATTTGGAGAGGGATTTGACAAGTTTCAATGGGAATGGGAAGAATTGGGACAAAAATTGGAAAATTTTTAAGGGACTTTGAAAAAATTTCAACTGGAATTTTAGCCATTTTTTGACGTGAAATTGTAAACATGTGGCCATGGATTTTGAAAATTCTAGAGAGAATTTTAAAAGCTTCAAGAGAATTTCAACAATTTTGAGAGGGATTTGAAAAGTTTCAATGGGAATGGGAAGAATTGGGACAAAAATTGGAAAATTTTTAAGGGACTTCGAAAAAATTTCAACTGGAATTTTAGCCATTTTTTGACGTGAAATTGTAAACATGTGGACATGGATTTTGAAAATTCTAGAGAGAATTTTAAAAGCTTCAACAGAATTTCAACAATTTTGAGAGGAATTTGAAAAGTTTCAATGGGAATGGGAAGAATTGGGACAAAAATTGGAAAATTTTTAAGGGACTTTGAAAAAATTTCAACTGGAATTTTACCATTTTTTTTACATGAAATTGTAAACATGTGGACATGGATTTTGAAAATTCTAGAGAGAATTTTAAAAGCTTCAAGAGAATTTCAACAATTTGGAGAGGGATTTGAAAAGTTTCAATGGGAATGGGAAGAATTGGGACAAAAATCGGAAAATTTTTAAGGGACTTTGAAAAAATTTCAACTGGAATTTTAGCCATTTTTTGACGTGAAATTGTAAACATGTGGACATGGATTTTGAAAATTCTAGAGAGAATTTTAAAAGCTTCAAGAGAATTTCAACAATTTTGAGAGGGATTTGAAAAGTTTCAATGGGAATGGGAAGAATTGGGACAAAAATTGGAAAATTTTTAAGGGACTTTGAAAAAATTTCAACTGGAATTTTACCATTTTTTTTACGTGAAATTGTAAACATGTGGACATGGATTTTGAAAATTCTAGAGAGAATTTTAAAAGCTTCAAGAGAATTTCAACAATTTTGAGAGGGATTTGAAAAGTTTCAATGGGAATGGGAAGAATTGGGACAAAAATTGGAAAATTTTTAAGGGACTTTGAAAAAATTTCAACTGGAATTTTACCATTTTTTTTACGTGAAATTGTAAACATGTGGACATGGATTTTGAAAATTCTAGAGAGAATTTTAAAAGCTTCAAGAGAATTTCAACAATTTTGAGAGGGATTTGAAAAGTTTCAATGGGAATGGGAAGAATTGGGACAAAAATTGGAAAATTTTTAAGGGACTTTGAAAAAATTTCAACTGGAATTTTAGCCATTTTTTGACGTGAAATTGTAAACATGTGGACATGGATTTTGAAAATTCTAGAGAGAATTTTAAAAGCTTCAAGAGAATTTCAACAATTCTGAGAGGGATTTGAAAAGTTTCAATGGGAATGGGAAGAATTGGGACAAAAATTGGAAAATTTTTAAGGGACTTTGAAAAAATTTCAACTGGAATTTTAGCCATTTTTTGACGTGAAATTGTAAACATGTGGACATGGATTTTGAAAATTCTAGAGAGAATTTTAAAAGCTTCAAGAGAATTTCAACAATTTTGAGAGGGATTTGAAAAGTTTCAATGGGAATGGGAAGAATTGGGACAAAAATCGGAAAATTTTTAAGGGACTTTGAAAAAATTTCAACTGGAATTTTAGCCATTTTTTGACGTGAAATTGTAAACATGTGGACATGGATTTTGAAAATTCTAGAGAGAATTTTAAAAGCTTTAACAGAATTTCTACAATTCTGAGAGGGATTTGAAAAGTTTCAATGGGAATGGGAAGAATTGGGACAAAAATTGGAAAATTTTTAAGGGACTTTGAAAAAATTTCAACTGGAATTTTAGCAATTTTTTAATGTGAAATTGTAAACATGTGGCCATGGATTTTGAAAATTCTAGAGAGAATTTTAAAAGCTTCAACAGAATTTCAACAATTTTGAGAGGGATTTGAAAAGTTTCAATGGGAATGGGAAGAATTGGGACAAAAATTGGAAAATTTTTAAGGGACTTTGAAAAAATTTCAACTGGAATTTTAGCAATTTTTTGACGTGAAATTGAAAACATGTGGCCATGGATTTTGAAAATTCTAGAGAGAATTTTAAAAGCTTCAACAGAATTTCAACAATTTGGAGAGGGATTTGAAAAGTTTCAATGGGAATGGGAAGAATTGGGACAAAAATTGGAAAATTTTTAAGGGACTTTGAAAAAATTTCAACTGGAATTTTAGCCATTTTTTTATGTGAAATGGTAAACATGTGGACATGGATTTTTAAAATTCTAGAGAGAATTTTAAAAGCTTCAAGAGAATTTCAACAATTTTGAGAGGGATTTGAAAAGTTTCAATGGGAATGGGAAGAATTGGGACAAAAATTGGAAAATTTTTAAGGGACTTTGAAAAAATTTCAACTGGAATTTTAGCCATTTTTTGACGTGAAATTGTAAACATGTGGCCATGGATTTTGAAAATTCTAGAGAGAATTTTAAAAGCTTCAAGAGAATTTCAACAATTTTGAGAGGGATTTGAAAAGTTTCAATGGGAATGGGAAGAATTGGGACAAAAATTGGAAAATTTTTAAGGGACTTTGAAAAAATTTCAACTGGAATTTTAGCCATTTTTTGACGTGAAATTGTAAACATGTGGCCATGGATTTTGAAAATTCTAGAGAGAATTTTAAAAGCTTCAACAGAATTTCAACAATTTGGAGAGGGATTTGAAAAGTTTCAATGGGAATGGGAAGAATTGGGACAAAAATTGGAAAATTTTGAAGGGACTTTGAAAAAATTTCAACTGGAATTTTAGCCATTTTTTGACGTGAAATTGTAAACATGTGGCCATGGATTTTGAAAATTCTAGAGAGAATTTTAAAAGCTTCAACAGAATTTCAACAATTTGGAGAGGGATTTGAAAAGTTTCAATGGGAATGGGAAGAATTGGGACAAAAATTGGAAAATTTTTAAGGGGCTTTGAAAAAATTTCAACTGGAATTTTAGCCATTTTTTGACGTGAAATTGTAAACATGTGGACATGGATTTTGAAAATTCTAGAGAGAATTTTAAAAGCTTCAAGAGAATTTCAACAATTTTGAGAGGGATTTGAAAAGTTTCAATGGGAATGGGAAGAATTGGGACAAAAATTGGAAAATTTTTAAGGGACTTTGAAAAAATTTCAACGGGAATTTTAGCCATTTTTTGACGTGAAATTGTAAACATGTGGACATGGATTTTGAAAATTCTAGAGAGAATTTTAAAAGCTTCAAGAGAATTTCAACAATTTGGAGAGGGATTTGAAAAGTTTCAATGGGAATGGGAAGAATTGGGACAAAAATTGGAAAATTTTTAAGGGACTTTGAAAAAATTTCAACTGGAATTTTAGCCATTTTTTTATGTGAAATGGTAAACATGTGGACATGGATTTTTAAAATTCTAGAGAGAATTTTAAAAGCTTCAAGAGAATTTCAACAATTTTGAGAGGGATTTGAAAAGTTTCAATGGGAATGGGAAGAATTGGGACAAAAATTGGAAAATTTTTAAGGGACTTTGAAAAAATTTCAACTGGAATTTTAGCCATTTTTTGACGTGAAATTGTAAACATGTGGCCATGGATTTTGAAAATTCTAGAGAGAATTTTAAAAGCTTCAAGAGAATTTCAACAATTTTGAGAGGGATTTGAAAAGTTTCAATGGGAATGGGAAGAATTGGGACAAAAATTGGAAAATTTTTAAGGGACTTTGAAAAAATTTCAACTGGAATTTTAGCCATTTTTTGACGTGAAATTGTAAACATGTGGCCATGGATTTTGAAAATTCTAGAGAGAATTTTAAAAGCTTCAACAGAATTTCAACAATTTGGAGAGGGATTTGAAAAGTTTCAATGGGAATGGGAAGAATTGGGACAAAAATTGGAAAATTTTGAAGGGACTTTGAAAAAATTTCAACTGGAATTTTAGCCATTTTTTGACGTGAAATTGTAAACATGTGGCCATGGATTTTGAAAATTCTAGAGAGAATTTTAAAAGCTTCAACAGAATTTCAACAATTTGGAGAGGGATTTGAAAAGTTTCAATGGGAATGGGAAGAATTGGGACAAAAATTGGAAAATTTTTAAGGGACTTTGAAAAAATTTCAACTGGAATTTTAGCCATTTTTTGACGTGAAATTGTAAACATGTGGACATGGATTTTGAAAATTCTAGAGAGAATTTTAAAAGCTTCAAGAGAATTTCAACAATTTTGAGAGGGATTTGAAAAGTTTCAATGGGAATGGGAAGAATTGGGACAAAAATTGGAAAATTTTTAAGGGACTTTGAAAAAATTTCAACTGGAATTTTAGCCATTTTTTGACGTGAAATTGTAAACATGTGGACATGGATTTTGAAAATTCTAGAGAGAATTTTAAAAGCTTTAACAGAATTTCTACAATTCTGAGAGGGATTTGAAAAGTTTCAATGGGAATGGGAAGAATTGGGACAAAAATTGGAAAATTTTTAAGGGACTTTGAAAAAATTTCAACTGGAATTTTAGCCATTTTTTAATGTGAAATTGTAAACATGTGGCCATGGATTTTGAAAATTCTAGAGAGAATTTTAAAAGCTTCAACAGAATTTCAACAATTTGGAGAGGGATTTGAAAAGTTTCAATGGGAATGGGAAGAATTGGGACAAAAATTGGAAAATTTTTCAGGGACTTTGAAAAAATTTCAACTGGAATTTTAGCCATTTTTTGACGTGAAATTGTAAACATGTGGCCATGGATTTTGAAAATTCTAGAGAGAATTTTAAAAGCTTCAAGAGAATTTCAACAATTTGGAGAGGGATTTGAAAAGTTTCAATGGGAATGGGAAGAATTGGGACAAAAATTGGAAAATTTTGAAGGGACTTTGAAAAAATTTCAACTGGAATTTTAGCCATTTTTTGACGTGAAATTGTAAACATGTGGACATGGATTTTGAAAATTCTAGAGAGAATTTTAAAAGCTTCAAGAGAATTTCAACAATTTTGAGAGGGATTTGAAAAGTTTCAATGGGAATGGGAAGAATTGGGACAAAAATTGGAAAATTTTTAAGGGACTTTGAAAAAATTTCAACTGGAATTTTAGCCATTTTTTGACGTGAAATTGTAAACATGTGGCCATGGATTTTGAAAATTCTAGAGAGAATTTTAAAAGCTTCAAGAGAATTTCAACAATTTGGAGAGGGATTTGAAAAGTTTCAATGGGAATGGGAAGAATTGGGACAAAAATTGGAAAATTTTTAAGGGACTTTGAAAAAATTTCAACTGGAATTTTAGCCATTTTTTTACGTGAAATTGTAAACATGTGGCCATGGATTTTGAAAATTCTAGAGAGAATTTTAAAAGCTTCAAGAGAATTTCAACAATTTTGAGAGGGATTTGAAAAGTTTCAATGGGAATGGGAAGAATTGGGACAAAAATTGGAAAATTTTTCAGGGACTTTGAAAAAATTTCAACTGGAATTTTAGCCATTTTTTGACGTGAAATTGTAAACATGTGGACATGGATTTTGAAAATTCTAGAGAGAATTTTAAAAGCTTCAAGAGAATTTCAACAATTTTGAGAGGGATTTGAAAAGTTTCAATGGGAATGGGAAGAATTGGGACAAAAATTGGAAAATTTTTAAGGGACTTTGAAAAAATTTCAACTGGAATTTTAGCAATTTTTTGACGTGAAATTGTAAACATGTGGACATGGATTTTGAAAATTCTAGAGAGAATTTTAAAAGCTTCAACAGAATTTCAACAATTTTGAGAGGGATTTGAAAAGTTTCAATGGGAATGGGAAGAATTGGGACAAAAATCGGAAAATTTTTAAGGGACTTTGAAAAAATTTCAACTGGAATTTTAGCCATTTTTTTTACGTGAAATTGTAAACATGTGGACATGGATTTTGAAAATTCTAGAGAGAATTTTAAAAGCTTCAAGAGAATTTCAACAATTTTGAGAGGGATTTGAAAAGTTTCAATGGGAATGGGAAGAACTGGGACAAAAATTGGAAAATTTTGAAGGGACTTTGAAAAAATTTCAACTGGAATTTTAGCCATTTTTTGACGTGAAATTGTAAACATGTGGCCATGGATTTTGAAAATTCTAGAGAGAATTTTAAAAGCTTCAAGAGAATTTCAACAATTTTGAGAGGGATTTGAAAAGTTTCAATGGGAATGGGAAGAATTGGGACAAAAATTGGAAAATTTTTAAGGGACTTTGAAAAAATTTCAACTGGAATTTTACCATTTTTTTTACGTGAAATTGTAAACATGTGGACATGGATTTTGAAAATTCTAGAGAGAATTTTAAAAGCTTCAAGAGAATTTCAACAATTTGGAGAGGGATTTGAAAAGTTTCAATGGGAATGGGAAGAATTGGGACAAAAATCGGAAAAGTTTTAAGGGACTTTGAAAAAATTTCAACTGGAATTTTAGCCATTTTTTGACGTGAAATTGTAAACATGTGGACATGGATTTTGAAAATTCTAGAGAGAATTTTAAAAGCTTTAACAGAATTTCTACAATTCTGAGAGGGATTTGAAAAGTTTCAATGGGAATGGGAAGAATTGGGACAAAAATTGGAAAATTTTTAAGGGACTTTGAAAAAATTTCAACTGGAATTTTAGCCATTTTTTTATGTGAAATTGTAAACATGTGGCCATGGATTTTGAAAATTCTAGAGAGAATTTTAAAAGGTTCAACAGAATTTCAACAATTTGGAGAGGGATTTGAAAAGTTTCAATGGGAATGGGAAGAATTGGGAAAAAATTGGAAAATTTTTAAGGGACTTTGAAAAAATTTCAACTGGAATTTTAGCCATTTTTTGACGTGAAATTGTAAACATGTGGCCATGGATTTTGAAAATTCTAGAGAGAATTTTAAATGCTTTAACAGAATTTCAACAATTTTGAGAGGGATTTGAAAAGTTTCAATGGGAATGGGAAGAATTGGGACAAAAATTGGAAAATTTTGAAGGGACTTTGAAAAAATTTCAACTGGAATTTTAGCCATTTTTTGACGTGAAATTGTAAACATGTGGCCATGGATTTTGAAAATTCTAGAGAGAATTTTAAAAGCTTCAAGAGAATTTCAACAATTTTGAGAGGGATTTGAAAAGTTTCAATGGGAATGGGAAGAATTGGGACAAAAATTGGAAAATTTTTAAGGGATTTTGAAAAATTTCAACTGGAATTTTAGCCATTTTTTGACGTGAAATTGTAAACATGTGGCCATGGATTTTGAAAATTCTAGAGAGAATTTTAAAAGCTTCAACAGAATTTCAACAATTTTGAGAGGGATTTGAAAAGTTTCAATGGGAATGGGAAGAATTGGGACAAAAATCGGAAAATTTTGAAGGGACTTTGAAAAAATTTCAACTGGAATTTTAGCCATTTTTTGACGTGAAATTGTAAACATGTGGACATGGATTTTGAAAATTCTAGAGAGAATTTTAAAAGCTTCAACAGAATTTCAACAATTTTGAGAGGGATTTGAAAAGTTTCAATGGGAATGGGAAGAATTGGGACAAAAATTGGAAAATTTTTAAGGGACTTTGAAAAAATTTCAACTGGAATTTTAGCCATTTTTTGACGTGAAATTGTAAACATGTGGACATGGATTTTGAAAATTCTAGAGAGAATTTTAAAAGCTTCAACAGAATTTCAACAATTTTGAGAGGGATTTGAAAAGTTTCAATGGGAATGGGAAGAATTGGGACAAAAATTGGAAAATTTTGAAGGGACTTTGAAAAAATTTCAACTGGAATTTTAGCCATTTTTTGACGTGAAATTGTAAACATGTGGCCATGGATTTTGAAAATTCTAGAGAGAATTTTAAAAGCTTCAAGAGAATTTCAACAATTTTGAGAGGGATTTGAAAAGTTTCAATGGGAATGGGAAGAATTGGGACAAAAATTGGAAAATTTTTAAGGGACTTTGAAAAAATTTCAACTGGAATTTTAGCCATTTTTTGACGTGAAATTGTAAACATGTGGACATGGATTTTGAAAATTCTAGAGAGAATTTTAAAAGCTTCAAGAGAATTTCAACAATTTTGAGAGGGATTTGAAAAGTTTCAATGGGAATGGGAAGAATTGGGACAAAAATTGGAAAATTTTTAAGGGACTTTGAAAAAATTTCAACTGGAATTTTAGCAATTTTTTGACGTGAAATTGTAAACATGTGGACATGGATTTTGAAAATTCTAGAGAGAATTTTAAAAGCTTCAACAGAATTTCAACAATTTTGAGAGGGATTTGAAAAGTTTCAATGGGAATGGGAAGAATTGGGACAAAAATTGGAAAATTTTTAAGGGACTTTGAAAAAATTTCAACTGGAATTTTAGCCATTTTTTGATGTGAAATTGTAAACATGTGGACATGGATTTTGAAAATTCTAGAGAGAATTTTAAAAGCTTCAAGAGAATTTCAACAATTTTGAGAGGGATTTGAAAAGTTTCAATGGGAATGGGAAGAATTGGGACAAAAATTGGAAAATTTTTCAGGGACTTTGAAAAAATTTCAACTGGAATTTTAGCCATTTTTTGACGTGAAATTGTAAACATGTGGACATGGATTTTGAAAATTCTAGAGAGAATTTTAGAAGATTCAAGAGAATTTCAACAATTTTGACAGGGATTTGAAAAGTTTCAATGGGAATGGGAAGAATTGGGACAAAAATTGGAAAATTTTTAAGGGACTTTGAAAAAATTTCAACTGGAATTTTAGCATTTTTTTTGACGTGAAATTGTAAACATGTGGCCATGGATTTTGAAAATTCTAGAGAGAATTTTAAAAGCTTCAAGAGAATTTCAACAATTTTGAGAGGGATTTGAAAAGTTTCAATGGGAATGGGAAGAATTGGGACAAAAATTGGAAAATTTTTAAGGGACTTTGAAAAAATTTCAACTGGAATTTTAGCCATTTTTTGACGTGAAATTGTAAACATGTGGACATGGATTTTGAAAATTCTAGAGAGAATTTTAAAAGCTTCAAGAAATTTCAACACTTTTGAGAGGGATTTGAAAAGTTTCAATGGGAATGGGAAGAATTGGGACAAAAATTGGAAAATTTTTAAGGGACTTTGAAAAAATTTCAACTGGAATTTTAGCCATTTTTTAATGTGAAATTGTAAACATGTGGCCATGGATTTTGAAAATTCTAGAGAGAATTTTAAAAGCTTCAACAGAATTTCAACAATTTTGAGAGGGATTTGAAAAGTTTCAATGGGAATGGGAAGAATTGGGACAAAAATTGGAAAATTTTTAAGGGACTTTGAAAAAATTTCAACTGGAATTTTAGCAATTTTTTGACGTGAAACTGTAAACATGTGGCCATGGATTTTGAAAATTCTAGAGAGAATTTTAAAAGGTTCAACAGAATTTCAACAATTTTGAGAGGGATTTGAAAAGTTTCAATGGGAATGGGAAGAATTGGGACAAAAATTGGAAAATTTTGAAGGGACTTTGAAAAAATTTCAACTGGAATTTTAGCAATTTTTTGACGTGAAATTGTAAACATGTGGACATGGATTTTGAAAATTCTAGAGAGAATTTTAAAAGCTTCAACAGAATTTCAACAATTTTGAGAGGGATTTGAAAAGTTTCAATGGGAATGGGAAGAATTGGGACAAAAATTGGAAAATTTTTAAGGGACTTTGAAAAAATTTCAACTGGAATTTTAGCCATTTTGTTACGTGAAATTGTAAACATGTGGACATGGATTTTGAAAATTCTAGAGAGAATTTTAAAAGCTTCAAGAGAATTTCAACAATGTTGAGAGGGATTTGAAAAGTTTCAATGGGAATGGGAAGAATTGGGACAAAAATTGGAAAATTTTTAAGGGACTTTGAAAAAATTTCAACTGGAATTTTAGCCATTTTTTGACGTGAAATTGTAAACATGTGGCCATGGATTTTGAAAATTCTAGAGAGAATTTTAAAAGCTTCAAGAGAATTTCAACAATTTGGAGAGGGATTTGAAAAGTTTCAATGGGAATGGGAAGAATTGGGACAAAAATTGGAAAATTTTTAAGGGACTTTGAAAAAATTTCAACTGGAATTTTAGCCATTTTTTGTCGTGAAATTGTAAATATGTGGCCATGGATTTTGAAAATTCTAGAGAGAATTTTAAAAGCTTCAAGAGAATTTCAACAATTTGGAGAGGGATTTGAAAAGTTTCAATGGGAATGGGAAGAATTGGGACAAAAATTGGAAAATTTTTAAGGGACTTTGAAAAAATTTCAACTGGAATTTTAGCCATTTTTTGTCGTGAAATTGTAAATATGTGGACATGGATTTTGAAAATTCTAGAGAGAATTTTAAAAGCTTCAACAGAATTTCAACAATTTTGAGAGGGATTTGAAAAGTTTCAATGGGAATGGGAAGAATTGGGACAAAAATTGGAAAATTTTTAAGGGACTTTGAAAAAATTTCAACTGGAATTTTAGCTTTTTTTTTTACGTGAAATTGTAAACATGTGGACATGGATTTTGAAAATTCTAGAGAGAATTTTAAAAGCTTCAAGAGAATTTCAACAATTTGGAGAGGGATTTGAAAAGTTTCAATGGGAATGGGAAGAATTGGGACAAAAATTGGAAAATTTTTAAGGGACTTTGAAAAATTTCAACTGGAATTTTAGCAATTTTTTTATGTGAAATTGTAAACATGTGGACATGGATTTTGAAAATTCTAGAGAGAATTTTAAAAGCTTCAAGAGAATTTCAACAATTTGGAGAGGGATTTGAAAAGTTTCAATGGGAATGGGAAGAATTGGGACAAAAATTGGAAAATTTTTAAGGGACTTTGAAAAAATTTCAACTGGAATTTTAGCCATTTTTGACGTGAAATTGTAAACATGTGGCCATGGATTTTGAAAATTCTAGAGAGAATTTTAAAAGCTTCAACAGAATTTCAACAATTTTGAGAGGGATTTGAAAAGTTTCAATGGGAATGGGAAGAATTGGGAAAAAATTGGAAAATTTTTAAGGGACTCTGAAAAAATTTCAACTGGAATTTTAGCATTTTTTTTACGTGAAATTGTAAACATGTGGCCATGGATTTTGAAAATTCTAGAGAGAATTTTAAAAGCTTCAAGAGAATTTCAACAATTTGGAGAGGGATTTGAAAAGTTTCAATGGGAATGGGAAGAATTGGGACAAAAATTGGAAAATTTTTAAGGGACTTTGAAAAAATTTCAACTGGAATTTTAGCCATTTTTTGACGTGAAATTGTAAACATGTGGCCATGGATTTTGAAAATTCTAGAGAGAATTTTAAAAGCTTCAACAGAATTTCAACAATTTTGAGAGGGATTTGAAAAGTTTCAATGGGAATGGGAAGAATTGGGACAAAAATTGGAAAATTTTTAAGGGACTTTGAAAAATTTCAACTGGAATTTTAGCCATTTTTTGACATGAAATTGTAAACATGTGGCCATGGATTTTGAAAATTCTAGAGAGAATTTTAAAAGCTTCAAGAGAATTTCAACAATTTTGAGAGGGATTTGAAAAGTTTCAATGGGAATGGGAAGAATTGGGACAAAAATTGGAAAATTTTTAAGGGACTTTGAAAAAATTTCAACTGGAATTTTAGCCATTTTTTGACGTGAAATTGTAAACATGTGGACATGGATTTTGAAAATTCTAGAGAGAATTTTAAAAGCTTCAACAGAACTTCAACAATTTTGAGAGGGATTTGAAAAGTTTCAATGGGAATGGGAAGAATTGGGACAAAAATTGGAAAATTTTTAAGGGACTTTGAAAAAATTTCAACTGGAATTTTAGCCATTTTTTGACGTGAAATTGTAAACATGTGGACATGGATTTTGAAAATTCTAGAGAGAATTCTAAAAGCTTCAAGAGAATTTCAACAATTTTGAGAGGGATTTGAAAAGTTTCAATGGGAATGGGAAGAATTGGGACAAAAATTGGAAAATTTTTAAGGGACTTTGAAAAAATTTCAACTGGAATTTTAGCCATTTTTTGACGTGAAATTGTAAACATGTGGACATGGATTTTGAAAATTCTAGAGAGAATTCTAAAAGCTTCAACAGAATTTCAACAATTTTGAGAGGGATTTGAAAAGTTTCAATGGGAATGGGAAGAATTGGGACAAAAATTGGAAAATTTTTAAGGGACTTTGAAAAAATTTCAACTGGAATTTTAGCCATTTTTTGACGTGAAATTGTAAACATGTGGACATGGATTTTGAAAATTCTAGAGAGAATTTTAAAAGCTTCAACAGAACTTCAACAATTCTGAGAGGGATTTGAAAAGTTTCAATGGGAATGGGAAGAATTGGGACAAAAATTGGAAAATTTTTAAGGGACTTTGAAAAATTTCAACTGGAATTTTAGCCATTTTTTGACGTGGAATTGTAAACATGTGGACATGGATTTTGAAAATTCTAGAGAGAATTTTAAAAGCTTCAAGAGAATTTCAACAATTTGAGAGGGATTTGAAAAGTTTCAATGGGAATGGGAAGAATTGGGACAAAAATTGGAAAATTTTGAAGGGACTTTGAAAAAATTTCAACTGGAATTTTAGCCATTTTTTGACGTGAAATTGTAAACATGTGGACATGGATTTGAAAATTCTAGAGAGAATTTTAAAAGCTTCAAGAGAATTTCAACAATTTGGAGAGGGATTTGAAAAGTTTCAATGGGAATGGGAAGAATTGGGACAAAAATTGGAAAATTTTTAAGGGACTTTGAAAAAATTTCAACTGGAATTTTACCATTTTTTTACGTGAAATTGTAAACATGTGGACATGGATTTTGAAAATTCTAGAGAGAATTTTAAAAGCTTCAAGAGAATTTCAACAATTTTGAGAGGGATTTGAAAAGTTTCAATGGGAATGGGAAGAATTGGGACAAAAATTGGAAAATTTTTAAGGGACTTTGAAAAAATTTCAACTGGAATTTTACCATTTTTTTACGTGAAATTGTAAACATGTGGACATGGATTTTGAAAATTCTAGAGAGAATTTTAAAAGGTTCAACAGAATTTCAACAATTTTGAGAGGGATTTGAAAAGTTTCAATGGGAATGGGAAGAATTGGGACAAAAATTGGAAAATTTTGAAGGGACTTTGAAAAAATTTCAACTGGAATTTTAGCCATTTTTTGACGTGAAATTGTAAACATGTGGCCATGGATTTTGAAAATTCTAGAGAGAATTTTAAAAGCTTCAAGAGAATTTCAACAATTTGGAGAGGGATTTGAAAAGTTTCAATGGGAATGGGAAGAATTGGGACAAAAATTGGAAAATTTTTAAGGGACTTTGAAAAAATTTCAACTGGAATTTTAGCATTTTTTTTTACGTGAAATTGTAAACATGTGGCCATGGATTTTGAAAATTCTAGAGAGAATTTTAAAAGCTTCAAGAGAATTTCAACAATTTGGAGAGGGATTTGAAAAGATTCAATGGGAATGGGAAGAATTGGGACAAAAATTGGAAAATTTTTAAGGGACTTTGAAAAAATTTCAACTGGAATTTTAGCCATTTTTTGACGTGAAATTGTAAACATGTGGACATGGATTTTGAAAATTCTAGAGAGAATTTTAAAAGCTTCAACAGAATTTCAACAATTTTGAGAGGGATTTGAAAAGTTTCAATGGGAATGGGAAGAATTGGGACAAAAATTGGAAAATTTTTAAGGGACTTTGAAAAAATTTCAACTGGAATTTTAGCATTTTTTTTACGTGAAATTGTAAACATGTGGCCATGGATTTTGAAAATTCTAGAGAGAATTTTAAAAGCTTCAAGAGAATTTCAACAATTTTGAGAGGGATTTGAAAAGTTTCAATGGGAATGGGAAGAATTGGGACAAAAATTGGAAAATTTTTAAGGGACTTTGAAAAAATTTCAACTGGAATTTTAGCCATTTTTTGACGTGAAATTGTAAACATGTGGCCATGGATTTTGAAAATTCTAGAGAGAATTTTAAAAGCTTCAAGAGAATTTCAACAATTTTGAGAGGGATTTGAAAAGTTTCAATGGGAATGGGAAGAATTGGGACAAAAATTGGAAAATTTTTAAGGGACTTTGAAAAAATTTCAACTGGAATTTTAGCCATTTTTTGACATGAAATTGTAAACATGTGGCCATGGATTTTGAAAATTCTAGAGAGAATTTTAAAAGCTTCAAGAGAATTTCAACAATTTTGAGAGGGATTTGAAAAGTTTCAATGGGAATGGGAAGAATTGGGACAAAAATTGGAAAATTTTGAAGGGACTTTGAAAAAATTTCAACTGGAATTTTAGCCATTTTTTGACGTGAAATTGTAAACATGTGGCCATGGATTTTGAAAATTCTAGAGAGAATTT
Organism: Streptopelia decaocto; assembly: GCF_964273445.1. Lineage (NCBI taxonomy): Eukaryota > Metazoa > Chordata > Aves > Columbiformes > Columbidae > Streptopelia > Streptopelia decaocto. The sequence continues at coordinate 63,740 of NW_028116320.1, forward strand.
TAAAAGCTTCAAGAGAATTTCAACAATTTTGAGAGGGATTTGAAAAGTTTCAATGGGAATGGGAAGAATTGGGACAAAAATTGGAAAATTTTTAAGGGACTTTGAAAAAATTTCAACTGGAATTTTAGCCATTTTGTTACGTGAAATTGTAAACATGTGGACATGGATTTTGAAAATTCTAGAGAGAATTTTAAAAGGTTCAACAGAATTTCAACAATTTTGAGAGGGATTTGAAAAGTTTCAATGGGAATGGGAAGAATTGGGACAAAAATTGGAAAATTTTTAAGGGACTTTGAAAAAATTTCAACTGGAATTTTAGCATTTTTTTTTACGTGAAATTGTAAACATGTGGACATGGATTTTGAAAATTCTAGAGAGAATTTTAAAAGCTTCAAGAGAATTTCAACAATTTTGAGAGGAATTTGAAAAGTTTCAATGGGAATGGGAAGAATTGGGACAAAAATTGGAAAATTTTTAAGGGACTTTGAAAAAATTTCAACTGGAATTTTACCATTTTTTTTACGTGAAATTGTAAACATGTGGACATGGATTTTGAAAATTCTAGAGAGAATTTTAAAAGCTTCAAGAGAATTTCAACAATTTTGAGAGGGATTTGAAAAGTTTCAATGGGAATGGGAAGAATTGGGACAAAAATTGGAAAATATTTAAGGGACTTTGAAAAAATTTCAACTGGAATTTTAGCCATTTTTTTACGTGAAATTGTAAACATGTGGCCATGGATTTTGAAAATTCTAGAGAGAATTTTAAAAGCTTCAAGAGAATTTCAACAATTTTGAGAGGGATTTGAAAAGTTTCAATGGGAATGGGAAGAATTGGGACAAAAATTGGAAAATTTTTAAGGGACTTTGAAAAAATTTCAACTGGAATTTTAGCCATTTTTTGACGTGAAATTGTAAACATGTGGCCATGGATTTTGAAAATTCTAGAGAGAATTTTAAAAGCTTCAAGAGAATTTCAACAATTTTGAGAGGGATTTGAAAAGTTTCAACGGGAATGGGAAGAATTGGGACAAAAATTGGAAAATTTTTAAGGGACTTTGAAAAAATTTCAACTGGAATTTTAGCCATTTTGTAACGTGAAATTGTAAACATGTGGACATGGATTTTGAAAATTCTAGAGAGAATTTTAAAAGCTTCAAGAGAATTTCAACAATTTTGAGAGGGATTTGAAAAGTTTCAATGGGAATGGGAAGAATTGGGACAAAAATTGGAAAATTTTTAAGGGACTTTGAAAAATTTCAACTGGAATTTTAGCATTTTTTTTTACGTGAAATTGTAAACATGTGGCCATGGATTTTGAAAATTCTAGAGAGAATTTTAAAAGCTTCAAGAGAATTTCAACAATTTGGAGACGGATTTGAAAAGTTTCAATGGGAATGGGAAGAATTGGGACAAAAATTGGAAAATTTTTAAGGGACTTTGAAAAAATTTCAACTGGAATTTTAGCCATTTTTTGACGTGAAATTGTAAACATGTGGCCATGGATTTTGAAAATTCTAGAGAGAATTTTAGAAGCTTTAACAGAATTTCTACAATTTTGAGAGGGATTTGAAAAGTTTCAATGGGAATGGGAAGAATTGGGACAAAAATTGGAAAATTTTTCAGGGACTTTGAAAAAATTTCAACTGGAATTTTAGCCATTTTTTGACATGAAATTGTAAACATATGGCCATGGATTTTGAAAATTCTAGAGAGAATTTTAAAAGCTTCAAGAGAATTTCAACAATTTTGAGAGGGATTTGAAAAGTTTCAATGGGAATGGGAAGAATTGGGACAAAAATTGGAAAATTTTTAAGGGACTTTGAAAAAATTTCAACTGGAATTTTAGCCATTTTGTTACGTGAAATTGTAAACATGTGGACATGGATTTTGAAAATTCTAGAGAGAATTTTAAAAGGTTCAAGAGAATTTCAACAATTTTGAGAGGGATTTGAAAAGTTTCAATGGGAATGGGAAGAATTGGGACAAAAATTGGAAAATTTTTAAGGGACTTTGAAAAAATTTCAACTGGAATTTTAGCATTTTTTTTTACGTGAAATTGTAAACATGTGGACATGGATTTTGAAAATTCTAGAGAGAATTTTAAAAGCTTCAAGAGAATTTCAACAATTTTGAGAGGAATTTGAAAAGTTTCAATGGGAATGGGAAGAATTGGGACAAAAATTGGAAAATTTTTAAGGGACTTTGAAAAAATTTCAACTGGAATTTTACCATTTTTTTACGTGAAATTGTAAACATGTGGACATGGATTTTGAAAATTCTAGAGAGAATTTTAAAAGCTTCAAGAGAATTTCAACAATTTTGAGAGGGATTTGAAAAGTTTCAATGGGAATGGGAAGAATTGGGACAAAAATTGGAAAATATTTAAGGGACTTTGAAAAAATTTCAACTGGAATTTTAGCCATTTTTTGACGTGAAATTGTAAACATGTGGCCATGGATTTTGAAAATTCTAGAGAGAATTTTAAAAGCTTCAAGAGAATTTCAACAATTTTGAGAGGGATTTGAAAAGTTTCAATGGGAATGGGAAGAATTGGGACAAAAATTGGAAAATTTTTAAGGGACTTTGAAAAAATTTCAACTGGAATTTTAGCCATTTTTGACGTGAAATTGTAAACATGTGGCCATGGATTTTGAAAATTCTAGAGAGAATTTTAAAAGCTTCAAGAGAATTTCAACAATTTTGAGAGGGATTTGAAAAGTTTCAACGGGAATGGGAAGAATTGGGACAAAAATTGGAAAATTTTTAAGGGACTTTGAAAAAATTTCAACTGGAATTTTAGCCATTTTGTAACGTGAAATTGTAAACATGTGGACATGGATTTTGAAAATTCTAGAGAGAATTTTAAAAGCTTCAAGAGAATTTCAACAATTTTGAGAGGGATTTGAAAAGTTTCAATGGGAATGGGAAGAATTGGGACAAAAATTGGAAAATTTTGAAGGGACTTTGAAAAAATTTCAACTGGAATTTTAGCATTTTTTTTTACGTGAAATTGTAAACATGTGGCCATGGATTTTGAAAATTCTAGAGAGAATTTTAAAAGCTTCAAGAGAATTTCAACAATTTGGAGACGGATTTGAAAAGTTTCAATGGGAATGGGAAGAATTGGGACAAAAATTGGAAAATTTTTAAGGGACTTTGAAAAAATTTCAACTGGAATTTTAGCCATTTTTTGACGTGAAATTGTAAACATGTGGCCATGGATTTTGAAAATTCTAGAGAGAATTTTAAAAGCTTTAACAGAATTTCTACAATTTTGAGAGGGATTTGAAAAGTTTCAATGGGAATGGGAAGAATTGGGACAAAAATTGGAAAATTTTTAAGGGACTTTGAAAAAATTTCAACTGGAATTTTAGCCATTTTTTGACGTGAAATTGTAAACATATGGCCATGGATTTTGAAAATTCTAGAGAGAATTTTAAAAGCTTCAAGAGAATTTCAACAATTTGGAGAGGGATTTGAAAAGTTTCAATGGGAATGGGAAGAATTGGGACAAAAATTGGAAAATTTTTAAGGGACTTTGAAAAAATTTCAACTGGAATTTTAGCCATTTTTTGAAGTGAAATTGTAAACATGTGGCCATGGATTTTGAAAATTCTAGAGAGAAATTTAAAAGCTTCAACAGAATTTCAACAATTTTGAGAGGGATTTGAAAAGTTTCAATGGGAATGGGAAGAATTGGGACAAAAATTGGAAAATTTTTAAGGGACTTTGAAAAAATTTCAACTGGAATTTTAGCAATTTTTTGACGTGAAATTGTAAACATGTGGCCATGGATTTTGAAAATTCTAGAGAGAATTTTAAAAGCTTCAAGAGAATTTCAACAATTTTGAGAGGGATTTGAAAAGTTTCAATGGGAATGGGAAGAATTGGGACAAAAATTGGAAAATTTTTAAGGGACTTTGAAAAAATTTCAACTGGAATTTTACCATTTTTTTTACGTGAAATTGTAAACATGTGGACATGGATTTTGAAAATTCTAGAGAGAATTTTAAAAGCTTCAAGAGAATTTCAACAATTTGGAGAGGGATTTGAAAAGTTTCAATGGGAATGGGAAGAATTGGGACAAAAATTGGAAAATTTTTAAGGGACTTTGAAAAAATTTCAACTGGAATTTTACCATTTTTTTGGCGTGAAATTGTAAACATGTGGACATGGATTTTGAAAATTCTAGAGAGAATTTTAAAAGCTTCAACAGAATTTCAACAATTTTGAGAGGGATTTGAAAAGTTTCAATGGGAATGGGAAGAATTGGGACAAAAATTGGAAAATTTTTAAGGGACTTTGAAAAAATTTCAACTGGAATTTTAGCCATTTTGTAACGTGAAATTGTAAACATGTGGACATGGATTTTGAAAATTCTAGAGAGAATTTTAAAAGCTTCAAGAGAATTTCAACAATTTTGAGAGGGATTTGAAAAGTTTCAATGGGAATGGGAAGAATTGGGACAAAAATTGGAAAATTTTGAAGGGACTTTGAAAAAATTTCAACTGGAATTTTAGCATTTTTTTTTACGTGAAATTGTAAACATGTGGCCATGGATTTTGAAAATTCTAGAGAGAATTTTAAAAGCTTCAAGAGAATTTCAACAATTTGGAGAGGGATTTGAAAAGTTTCAATGGGAATGGGAAGAATTGGGACAAAAATTGGAAAATTTTTAAGGGACTTTGAAAAAATTTCAACTGGAATTTTAGCCATTTTTTGACGTGAAATTGTAAACATGTGGCCATGGATTTTGAAAATTCTAGAGAGAATTTTAAAAGCTTTAACAGAATTTCTACAATTTTGAGAGGGATTTGAAAAGTTTCAATGGGAATGGGAAGAATTGGGACAAAAATTGGAAAATTTTTAAGGGACTTTGAAAAAATTTCAACTGGAATTTTAGCCATTTTTTGACGTGAAATTGTAAACATATGGCCATGGATTTTGAAAATTCTAGAGAGAATTTTAAAAGCTTCAAGAGAATTTCAACAATTTGGAGAGGGATTTGAAAAGTTTCAATGGGAATGGGAAGAATTGGGACAAAAATTGGAAAATTTTTAAGGGACTTTGAAAAAATTTCAACTGGAATTTTAGCCATTTTTTGAAGTAAAATTGTAAACATGTGGACATGGATTTTGAAAATTCTAGAGAGAATTTTAAATGCTTTAACAGAATTTCAACAATTTTGAGAGGGATTTGAAAAGTTTCAATGGGAATGGGAAGAATTGGGACAAAAATTGGAAAATTTTTAAGGGACTTTGAAAAAATTTCAACTGGAATTTTAGCAATTTTTGACGTGAAATTGTAAACATGTGGCCATGGATTTTGAAAATTCTAGAGAGAATTTTAAAAGCTTCAAGAGAATTTCAACAATTTTGAGAGGGATTTGAAAAGTTTCAATGGGAATGGGAAGAATTGGGACAAAAATTGGAAAATTTTTAAGGGACTTTGAAAAAATTTCAACTGGAATTTTACCATTTTTTTACGTGAAATTGTAAACATGTGGCCATGGATTTTGAAAATTCTAGAGAGAATTTTAAAAGCTTCAAGAGAATTTCAACAATTTTGAGAGGGATTTGAAAAGTTTCAATGGGAATGGGAAGAATTGGGACAAAAATTGGAAAATTTTGAAGGGACTTTGAAAAAATTTCAACTGGAATTTTAGCCATTTTTTGACGTGAAATTGTAAACATGTGGCCATGGATTTTGAAAATTCTAGAGAGAATTTTAAAAGCTTCAACAGAATTTCAACAATTTTGAGAGGGATTTGAAAAGTTTCAATGGGAATGGGAAGAATTGGGACAAAAATTGGAAAATTTTTAAGGGACTTTGAAAAAATTTCAACTGGAATTTTAGCCATTTTTTGACGTGAAATTGTAAACATGTGGCCATGGATTTTGAAAATTCTAGAGAGAATTTTAAAAGCTTCAACAGAATTTCAACAATTTGGAGAGGGATTTGAAAAGTTTCAATGGGAATGGGAAGAATTGGGACAAAAATTGGAAAATTTTTAAGGGCCTTTGAAAAAATTTCAACTGGAATTTTAGCCATTTTTTTTACGTGAAATTGTAAACATGTGGCCATGGATTTTGAAAATTCTAGAGAGAATTTTAAAAGCTTCAAGAGAATTTCAACAATTTTGAGAGGAATTTGAAAAGTTTCAATGGGAATGGGAAGAATTGGGACAAAAATTGGAAAATTTTTAAGGGACTTTGAAAAAATTTCAACTGGAATTTTAGCCATTTTTTGACGTGAAATTGTAAACATGTGGACATGGATTTTGAAAATTCTAGAGAGAATTTTAAAAGCTTTAACAGAATTTCTACAATTTTGAGAGGGATTTGAAAAGTTTCAATGGGAATGGGAAGAATTGGGACAAAAATTGGAAAATTTTTAAGGGACTTTGAAAAAATTTCAACTGGAATTTTAGCAATTTTTTGACGTGAAATTGTAAACATGTGGACATGGATTTTGAAAATTCTAGAGAGAATTTTAAAAGCTTCAACAGAATTTCAACAATTTGGAGAGGGATTTGAAAAGTTTCAATGGGGATGGGAAGAATTGGGACAAAAATTGGAAAATTTTTAAGGGACTTTGAAAAAATTTCAACTGGAATTTTAGCCATTTTTTGACGTGAAATTGTAAACATGTGGACATGGATTTTGAAAATTCTAGAGAGAATTTTAAAAGCTTCAAGAGAATTTCAACAATTTGGAGAGGGATTTGAAAAGTTTCAATGGGAATGGGAAGAATTGGGACAAAAATTGGAAAATTTTTAAGGGACTTTGAAAAAATTTCAACTGGAATTTTAGCCATTTTTTGACGTGAAATTGTAAACATGTGGCCATGGATTTTGAAAATTCTAGAGAGAATTTTAAAAGCTTCAACAGAATTTCAACAATTTTGAGAGGGATTTGAAAAGTTTCAATGGGAATGGGAAGAATTGGGACAAAAATTGGAAAATTTTTAAGGGACTTTGAAAAAATTTCAACTGGAATTTTAGCAATTTTTTTATGTGAAATTGTAAACATGTGGACATGGATTTTGAAAATTCTAGAGAGAATTTTAAAAGCTTCAAGAGAATTTCAACAATTTTGAGAGGGATTTGAAAAGTTTCAATGGGAATGGGAAGAATTGGGACAAAAATTGGAAAATTTTTAAGGGACTTTGAAAAAATTTCAACTGGAATTTTAGCCATTTTTTGACGTGAAATTGTAAACATGTGGCCATGGATTTTGAAAATTCTAGAGAGAATTTTAAAAGCTTCAACAGAATTTCAACAATTTGGAGAGGGATTTGAAAAGTTTCAATGGGAATGGGAAGAATTGGGACAAAAATTGGAAAATTTTTAAGGGACTTTGAAAAAATTTCAACTGGAATTTTAGCCATTTTTTGACGTGAAATTGTAAACATGTGGCCATGGATTTTGAAAATTCTAGAGAGAATTTTAAAAGCTTCAACAGAATTTCAACACTTTTGAGAGGGATTTGAAAAGTTTCAATGGGAATGGGAAGAATTGGGACAAAAATTGGAAAATTTTTAAGGGACTTTGAAAAAATTTCAACTGGAATTTTAGCCATTTTTTGACGTGAAATTGTAAACATGTGGACATGGATTTTGAAAATTCTAGAGAGAATTTTAAAAGCTTCAACAGAATTTCAACAATTTTGAGAGGGATTTGAAAAGTTTCAATGGGAATGGGAAGAATTGGGACAAAAATGGGAAAATTTTTAAGGGACTTTGAAAAAATTTCAACTGGAATTTTAGCCATTTTTTGACGTGAAATTGTAAACATGTGGCCATGGATTTTGAAAATTCTAGAGAGAATTTTAAAAGCTTCAACAGAATTTCAACACTTTGAGAGGGATTTGAAAAGTTTCAATGGGAATGGGAAGAATTGGGACAAAAATTGGAAAATTTTTAAGGGACTTTGAAAAAATTTCAACTGGAATTTTAGCCATTTTTGACGTGAAATTGTAAACATGTGGACATGGATTTTGAAAATTCTAGAGAGAATTTTAAAAGCTTCAACAGAATTTCAACACTTTTGAGAGGGATTTGAAAAGTTTCAATGGGAATGGGAAGAATTGGGACAAAAATGGGAAAATTATTAAGGGACTTTGAAAAAATTTCAACTGGAATTTTAGCCATTTTTTTGACGTGAAATTGTAAACATGTGGACATGGATTTTGAAAATTCTAGAGAGAATTTTAAAAGCTTCAACAGAATTTCAACAATTTTGAGAGGGATTTGAAAAGTTTCAATGGGAATGGGAAGAATTGGGACAAAAATTGGAAAATTTTTAAGGGACTTTGAAAAAATTTCAACTGGAATTTTAGCCATTTTTTTTTACGTGAAATTGTAAACATGTGGACATGGATTTTGAAAATTCTAGAGAGAATTTTAAAAGCTTCAACAGAATTTCTATAATTTTGAGAGGGATTTGAA
>NW_028116319.1:0-22541 GCF_964273445.1 Streptopelia decaocto
GTCCCAATTCTTCCCATTCCCATTGAAACTTTTCAAATCCCTCTCAAAATTGTTGAAATTCTGTTGAAGCTTTTAAAATTCTCTCTAGAATTTTCAAAATCCATGTCCACATGTTTACAATTTCACGTCAAAAAATGGCTAAAATTCCAGTTGAAATTTTTTCAAAGTCCCTTAAAAATTTTCCAATTTTTGTCCCAATTCTTCCCATTCCCATTGAAACTTTTCAAATCCCTCTCAGAATTGTTGAAATTCTGTTGAAGCTTTTAAAATTCTCTCTAGAATTTTCAAAATCCATGTCCACATGTTTACAATTTCACGTCAAAAAATGGCTAAAATTCCAGTTGAAATTTTTTCAAAGTCCCTTCAAAATTTTCCAATTTTTGTCCCAATTCTTCCCATTCCCATTGAAACTTTTCAAATCCCTCTCAACATTGTTGAAATTCTCTTGAAGCTTTTAAAATTCTCTCTAGAATTTTCAAAATCCATGTCCACATGTTCACAATTCCACGTCAAAAAATGGCTAAAATTCCAGTTGAAATTTTTTCAAAGTCCCTTAAAAATTTTCCAATTTTTGTCCCAATTCTTCCCATTCCCATTGAAACTTTTCAAATCCCTCTCAACATTGTTGAAATTCTGTTGAAGCTTTTAGAATTCTCTCTAGAATTTTCAAAATCCATGTCCACATGTTTACAATTTCACGTCAAAAAATGGCTAAAATTCCAGTTGAAATTTTTTCAAAGTCCCTTAAAAATTTTCCAATTTTTGTCCCAATTCTTCCCATTCCCATTGAAACTTTTCAAATCCCTCTCAAAATTGTTGAAATTCTGTTGAAGCTTTTAGAATTCTCTCTAGAATTTTCAAAATCGATGTCCACATGTTCACAATTCCACGTCAAAAAATTGCTAAAATTCCAGTTGAAATTTTTTCAAAGTCCCTTAAAAATTTTCCAATTTTTGTCCCAATTCTTCCCATTCCCATTGAAACTTTTCAAATCCCTCTCAACATTGTTGAAATTCTGTTGAAGCTTTTAAAATTCTCTCTAGAATTTTCAAAATCCATGTCCACATGTTTACAATTCCACGTCAAAAAATGGCTAAAATTCCAGTTGAAATTTTTTCAAAGTCCCTTCAAAATTTTCCAATTTTTGTCCCAATTCTTCCCATTCCCATTGAAACTTTTCAAATCCCTCTCAAAATTCTTGAAATTCTGTTGAAGCTTTTAGAATTCTCTCTAGAATTTTCAAAATCCATGTCCACATGTTTACAATTTCACGTCAAAAAATGGCTAAAATTCCAGTTGAAATTTTTTCAAAGTCCCTTAAAAATTTTCCAATTTTTGTCCCAATTCTTCCCATTCCCATTGAAACTTTTCAAATCCCTCTCAAAATTCTTGAAATTCTGTTGAAGCTTTTAGAATTCTCTCTAGAATTTTCAAAATCCATGTCCACATGTTTACAATTTCACGTCAAAAAATGGCTAAAATTCCAGTTGAAATTTTTTCAAAGTCCCTTAAAAATTTTCCAATTTTTGTCCCAATTCTTCCCATTCCCATTGAAACTTTTCAAATCCCTCTCAGAATTGTTGAAATTCTGTTGAAGCTTTTAAAATTCTCTCTAGAATTTTCAAAATCCATGTCCACATGTTTACAATTTCACGTCAAAAAATGGCTAAAATTCCAATTGAAATTTTTTCAAAGTCCCTTAAAAATTTTCCAATTTTTGTCCCAATTCTTCCCATTCCCATTGAAACTTTTCAAATCCCTCTCAACATTGTTGAAATTCTGTTGAAGCTTTTAAAATTCTCTCTAGAATTTTCAAAATCCATGTCCACATGTTTACAATTTCACATAAAAGTGGCTAAAATTCCAGTTGAAATTTTTTCAAAGTCCCTTAAAAATTTTCCAATTTTTGTCCCAATTCTTCCCATTCCCATTGAAACTTTTCAAATCCCTCTCAACATTGTTGAAATTCTGTTGAAGCTTTTAGAATTCTCTCTAGAATTTTCAAAATCCATGTCCACATGTTTACAATTTCACGTCAAAAAATGGCTAAAATTCCAGTTGAAATTTTTTCAAAGTCCCTTAAAAATTTTCCAATTTTTGTCCCAATTCTTCCCATTCCCATTGAAACTTTTCAAATCCCTCTCAAAATTGTTGAAATTCTGTTGAAGCTTTTAAAATTCTCTCTAGAATTTTCAAAATCCATGTCCACATGTTTACAATTTCACATAAAAAAATGGCTAAAATTCCAGTTGAAATTTTTTCAAAGTCCCTTAAAAATTTTCCAATTTTTGTCCCAATTCTTCCCATTCCCATTGAAACTTTTCAAATCCCTCTCAACATTGTTGAAATTCTCTTGAAGCTTTTAGAATTCTCTCTAGAATTTTCAAAATCCATGTCCACATGTTTACAATTTCATGTAAAAAAATGGCTAAAATTCCAGTTGAAATTTTTTCAAAGTCCATTAAATATTTTCCAATTTTTGTCCCAATTCTTCCCATTCCCATTGAAACTTTTCAAATCCCTCTCAACATTGTTGAAATTCTGTTGAAGCTTTTAGAATTCTCTCTAGAATTTTCAAAATCCATGTCCACATGTTTACAATTTCACGTCAAAAAATGGCTAAAATTCCAGTTGAAATTTTTTCAAAGTCCCTTAAAAATTTTCCAATTTTTGTCCCAATTCTTCCCATTCCCATTGAAACTTTTCAAATCCCTCTCAAAATTGTTGAAATTCTGTTGAAGCTTTTAAAATTCTCTCTAGAATTTTCAAAATCCATGTCCACATGTTTACAATTCCACGTCAAAAAATGGCTAAAATTCCAGTTGAAATTTTTTCAAAGTCCCTTCAAAATTTTCCAATTTTTGTCTCAATTCTTCCCATTCCCATTGAAACTTTTCAAATCCCTCTCAAAATTGTTGAAATTCTGTTGAAGCTTTTAGAATTCTCTCTAGAATTTTCAAAATCCATGTCCACATGTTTACAATTTCACGTCAAAAAATGGCTAAAATTCCAGTTGAAATTTTTTCAAAGTCCCTTAAAAATTTTCCAATTTTTGTCCCAATTCTTCCCATTCCCATTGAAACTTTTCAAATCCCTCTCATCATTGTTGAAATTCTGTTGAAGCTTTTAGAATTCTCTCTAGAATTTTCAAAATCCATGTCCACATGTTTACAATTTCACGTCAAAAAATGGCTAAAATTCCAGTTGAAATTTTTTCAAAGTCCCTTAAAAATTTTCCAATTTTTGTCCCAATTCTTCCCATTCCCATTGAAACTTTTCAAATCCCTCTCAACATTGTTGAAATTCTCTTGAAGCTTTTAAAATTCTCTCTAGAATTTTCAAAATCCATGTCCACATGTTTACAATTTCACATAAAAAAATGGCTAAAATTCCAGTTGAAATTTTATCAAAGTCCCTTAAAAATTTTCCAATATTTGTCCCAATTCTTCCCATTCCCATTGAAACTTTTCAAATCCCTCTCAACATTGTTGAAATTCTCTTGAAGCTTTTAGAATTCTCTCTAGGATTTTCAAAATCCATGTCCACATGTTTACAATTTCACGTCAAAAAATGGCTAAAATTCCAGTTGAAATTTTTTCAAAGTCCCTTCAAAATTTTCCAATTTTTGTCCCAATTCTTCCCATTCCCATTGAAACTTTTCAAATCCCTCTCAACATTGTTGAAATTCTGTTGAAGCTTTTAAAATTCTCTCTAGAATTTTCAAAATCCATGTCCACATGTTTACAATTTCACATAAAAAATTGGCTAAAATTTCAGTTGAAATTTTTTCAAAGTCCCTTAAAAATTTTCCAATTTTTGTCCCAATTCTTCCCATTCCCATTGAAACTTTTCAAATCCCTCTCAGAATTGTTGAAATTCTGTTGAAGCTTTTAAAATTCTCTCTAGAATTTTCAAAATCCATGTCCACATGTTTACAATTTCACGTCAAAAAATGGCTAAAATTCCAGTTGAAATTTTTTCAAAGTCCCTTAAAAATTTTCCAATTTTTGTCCCAATTCTTCCCATTCCCATTGAAACTTTTCAAATCCCTCTCAACATTGTTGAAATTCTGTTGAAGCTTTTAAAATTCTCTCTAGAATTTTCAAAATCCATGTCCACATGTTTACAATTTCACGTCAAAAAATGGCTAAAATTCCAGTTGAAATTTTTTCAAAGTCCCTTCAAAATTTTCCAATTTTTGTCCCAATTCTTCCCATTCCCATTGAAACTTTTCAAATCCCTCTCAAAATTGTTGAAATTCTGTTGAAGCTTTTAGAATTCTCTCTAGAATTTTCAAAATCCATGTCCACATGTTTACAATTTCACGTCAAAAAATGGCTAAAATTCCAGTTGAAATTTTTTCAAAGTCCCTTCAAAATTTTCCAATTTTTGTCCCAATTCTTCCCATTCCCATTGAAACTTTTCAAATCCCTCTCAGAATTGTTGAAATTCTGTTGAAGCTTTTAGAATTCTCTCTAGAATTTTCAAAATCCATGTCCACATGTTTACAATTTCACGTCAAAAAATGGCTAAAATTCCAGTTGAAATTTTTTCAAAGTCCCTTAAAAATTTTCCAATTTTTGTCCCAATTCTTCCCATTCCCATTGAAACTTTTCAAATCCCTCTCAGAATTGTTGAAATTCTGTTGAAGCTTTTAAAATTCTGTCTAGAATTTTCAAAATCCATGTCCACATGTTTACAATTTCACGTCAAAAAATGGCTAAAATTCCAATTGAAATTTTTTCAAAGTCCCTTAAAAATTTTCCAATTTTTGTCCCAATTCTTCCTATTCCCATTGAAACTTTTCAAATCCCTCTCAACATTGTTGAAATTCTGTTGAAGCTTTTAAAATTCTCTCTAGAATTTTCAAAATCCATGTCCACATGTTTACAATTTCACATAAAAGTGGCTAAAATTCCAGTTGAAATTTTTTCAAAGTCCCTTAAAAATTTTCCAATTTTTGTCCCAATTCTTCCCATTCCCATTGAAACTTTTCAAATCCCTCTCAACATTGTTGAAATTCTGTTGAAGCTTTTAGAATTCTCTCTAGAATTTTCAAAATCCATGTCCACATGTTTACAATTTCACGTCAAAAAATGGCTAAAATTCCAGTTGAAATTTTTTCAAAGTCCCTTAAAAATTTTCCAATTTTTGTCCCAATTCTTCCCATTCCCATTGAAACTTTTCAAATCCCTCTCAAAATTGTTGAAATTCTGTTGAAGCTTTTAAAATTCTCTCTAGAATTTTCAAAATCCATGTCCACATGTTTACAATTTCACATAAAAAAATGGCTAAAATTCCAGTTGAAATTTTTTCAAAGTCCCTTAAAAATTTTCCAATTTTTGTCCCAATTCTTCCCATTCCCATTGAAACTTTTCAAATCCCTCTCAACATTGTTGAAATTCTCTTGAAGCTTTTAGAATTCTCTCTAGAATTTTCAAAATCCATGTCCACATGTTTACAATTTCATGTAAAAAAATGGCTAAAATTCCAGTTGAAATTTTTTCAAAGTCCATTAAATATTTTCCAATTTTTGTCCCAATTCTTCCCATTCCCATTGAAACTTTTCAAATCCCTCTCAACATTGTTGAAATTCTGTTGAAGCTTTTAGAATTCTCTCTAGAATTTTCAAAATCCATGTCCACATGTTTACAATTTCACGTCAAAAAATGGCTAAAATTCCAGTTGAAATTTTTTCAAAGTCCCTTAAAAATTTTCCAATTTTTGTCCCAATTCTTCCCATTCCCATTGAAACTTTTCAAATCCCTCTCAAAATTGTTGAAATTCTGTTGAAGCTTTTAAAATTCTCTCTAGAATTTTCAAAATCCATGTCCACATGTTTACAATTCCACGTCAAAAAATGGCTAAAATTCCAGTTGAAATTTTTTCAAAGTCCCTTCAAAATTTTCCAATTTTTGTCCCAATTCTTCCCATTCCCATTGAAACTTTTCAAATCCCTCTCAAAATTGTTGAAATTCTCTTGAAGCTTTTAGAATTCTCTCTAGAATTTTCAAAATCCATGTCCACATGTTTACAATTTCACGTCAAAAAATGGCTAAAATTCCAGTTGAAATTTTTTCAAAGTCCCTTAAAAATTTTCCAATTTTTGTCCCAATTCTTCCCATTCCCATTGAAACTTTTCAAATCCCTCTCATCATTGTTGAAATTCTGTTGAAGCTTTTAGAATTCTCTCTAGAATTTTCAAAATCCATGTCCACATGTTTACAATTTCACGTCAAAAAATGGCTAAAATTCCAGTTGAAATTTTTTCAAAGTCCCTTCAAAATTTTCCAATTTTTGTCCCAATTCTTCCCATTCCCATTGAAACTTTTCAAATCCCTCTCAGAATTGTTGAAATTCTGTTGAAGCTTTTAAAATTCTCTCTAGAATTTTCAAAATCCATGTCCACATGTTTACAATTTCACGTCAAAAAATGGCTAAAATTCCAGTTGAAATTTTTTCAAAGTCCCTTAAAAATTTTCCAATTTTTGTCCCAATTCTTCCCATTCCCATTGAAACTTTTCAAATCCCTCTCAACATTGTTGAAATTCTGTTGAAGCTTTTAAAATTCTCTCTAGAATTTTCAAAATCCATGTCCACATGTTTACAATTTCACGTCAAAAAATGGCTAAAATTCCAGTTGAAATTTTTTCAAAGTCCCTTCAAAATTTTCCAATTTTTGTCCCAATTCTTCCCATTCCCATTGAAACTTTTCAAATCCCTCTCAAAATTGTTGAAATTCTGTTGAAGCTTTTAGAATTCTCTCTAGAATTTTCAAAATCCATGTCCACATGTTTACAATTTCACGTCAAAAAATGGCTAAAATTCCAGTTGAAATTTTTTCAAAGTCCCTTCAAAATTTTCCAATTTTTGTCCCAATTCTTCCCATTCCCATTGAAACTTTTCAAATCCCTCTCAGAATTGTTGAAATTCTGTTGAAGCTTTTAGAATTCTCTCTAGAATTTTCAAAATCCATGTCCACATGTTTACAATTTCACGTCAAAAAATGGCTAAAATTCCAGTTGAAATTTTTTCAAAGTCCCTTAAAAATTTTCCAATTTTTGTCCCAATTCTTCCCATTCCCATTGAAACTTTTCAAATCCCTCTCAGAATTGTTGAAATTCTGTTGAAGCTTTTAAAATTCTCTCTAGAATTTTCAAAATCCATGTCCACATGTTTACAATTTCACGTCAAAAAATGGCTAAAATTCCAATTGAAATTTTTTCAAAGTCCCTTAAAAATTTTCCAATTTTTGTCCCAATTCTTCCTATTCCCATTGAAACTTTTCAAATCCCTCTCAACATTGTTGAAATTCTGTTGAAGCTTTTAAAATTCTCTCTAGAATTTTCAAAATCCATGTCCACATGTTTACAATTTCACATAAAAGTGGCTAAAATTCCAGTTGAAATTTTTTCAAAGTCCCTTAAAAATTTTCCAATTTTTGTCCCAATTCTTCCCATTCCCATTGAAACTTTTCAAATCCCTCTCAACATTGTTGAAATTCTGTTGAAGCTTTTAGAATTCTCTCTAGAATTTTCAAAATCCATGTCCACATGTTTACAATTTCACGTCAAAAAATGGCTAAAATTCCAGTTGAAATTTTTTCAAAGTCCCTTAAAAATTTTCCAATTTTTGTCCCAATTCTTCCCATTCCCATTGAAACTTTTCAAATCCCTCTCAAAATTGTTGAAATTCTGTTGAAGCTTTTAAAATTCTCTCTAGAATTTTCAAAATCCATGTCCACATGTTTACAATTTCACATAAAAAAATGGCTAAAATTCCAGTTGAAATTTTTTCAAAGTCCCTTAAAAATTTTCCAATTTTTGTCCCAATTCTTCCCATTCCCATTGAAACTTTTCAAATCCCTCTCAACATTGTTGAAATTCTCTTGAAGCTTTTAGAATTCTCTCTAGAATTTTCAAAATCCATGTCCACATGTTTACAATTTCATGTAAAAAAATGGCTAAAATTCCAGTTGAAATTTTTTCAAAGTCCATTAAATATTTTCCAATTTTTGTCCCAATTCTTCCCATTCCCATTGAAACTTTTCAAATCCCTCTCAACATTGTTGAAATTCTGTTGAAGCTTTTAGAATTCTCTCTAGAATTTTCAAAATCCATGTCCACATGTTTACAATTTCACGTCAAAAAATGGCTAAAATTCCAGTTGAAATTTTTTCAAAGTCCCTTAAAAATTTTCCAATTTTTGTCCCAATTCTTCCCATTCCCATTGAAACTTTTCAAATCCCTCTCAAAATTGTTGAAATTCTGTTGAAGCTTTTAAAATTCTCTCTAGAATTTTCAAAATCCATGTCCACATGTTTACAATTCCACGTCAAAAAATGGCTAAAATTCCAGTTGAAATTTTTTCAAAGTCCCTTCAAAATTTTCCAATTTTTGTCCCAATTCTTCCCATTCCCATTGAAACTTTTCAAATCCCTCTCAAAATTGTTGAAATTCTCTTGAAGCTTTTAGAATTCTCTCTAGAATTTTCAAAATCCATGTCCACATGTTTACAATTTCACGTCAAAAAATGGCTAAAATTCCAGTTGAAATTTTTTCAAAGTCCCTTAAAAATTTTCCAATTTTTGTCCCAATTCTTCCCATTCCCATTGAAACTTTTCAAATCCCTCTCATCATTGTTGAAATTCTGTTGAAGCTTTTAGAATTCTCTCTAGAATTTTCAAAATCCATGTCCACATGTTTACAATTTCACGTCAAAAAATGGCTAAAATTCCAGTTGAAATTTTTTCAAAGTCCCTTAAAAATTTTCCAATTTTTGTCCCAATTCTTCCCATTCCCATTGAAACTTTTCAAATCCCTCTCAAAATTGTTGAAATTCTGTTGAAGCTTTTAAAATTCTCTCTAGAATTTTCAAAATCCATGTCCACATGTTTACAATTTCACATAAAAAAATGGCTAAAATTCCAGTTGAAATTTTATCAAAGTCCCTTAAAAATTTTCCAATATTTGTCCCAATTCTTCCCATTCCCATTGAAACTTTTCAAATCCCTCTCAACATTGTTGAAATTCTGTTGAAGCTTTTAGAATTCTCTCTAGGATTTTCAAAATCCATGTCCACATGTTTACAATTTCACGTCAAAAAATGGCTAAAATTCCAGTTGAAATTTTTTCAAAGTCCCTTCAAAATTTTCCAATTTTTGTCCCAATTCTTCCCATTCCCATTGAAACTTTTCAAATCCCTCTCAGAATTGTTGAAATTCTGTTGAAGCTTTTAAAATTCTCTCTAGAATTTTCAAAATCCATGTCCACATGTTTACAAGTTCACATAAAAAATTGGCTAAAATTTCAGTTGAAATTTTTTCAAAGTCCCTTAAAAATTTTCCAATTTTTGTCCCAATTCTTCCCATTCCCATTGAAACTTTTCAAATCCCTCTCAGAATTGTTGAAATTCTGTTGAAGCTTTTAAAATTCTCTCTAGAATTTTCAAAATCCATGTCCACATGTTTACAATTTCACGTCAAAAAATGGCTAAAATTCCAGTTGAAATTTTTTCAAAGTCCCTTAAAAATTTTCCAATTTTTGTCCCAATTCTTCCCATTCCCATTGAAACTTTTCAAATCCCTCTCAACATTGTTGAAATTCTGTTGAAGCTTTTAAAATTCTCTCTAGAATTTTCAAAATCCATGTCCACATGTTTACAATTCCACGTCAAAAAATGGCTAAAATTCCAGTTGAAATTTTTTCAAAGTCCCTTCAAAATTTTCCAATTTTTGTCCCAATTCTTCCCATTCCCATTGAAACTTTTCAAATCCCTCTCAAAATTGTTGAAATTCTGTTGAAGCTTTTAAAATTCTCTCTAGAATTTTCAAAATCCATGTCCACATGTTTACAATTTCACGTCAAAAAATGGCTAAAATTCCAGTTGAAATTTTTTCAAAGTCCCTTAAAAATTTTCCAATTTTTGTCCCAATTCTTCCCATTCCCATTGAAACTTTTCAAATCCCTCTCAGAATTGTTGAAATTCTGTTGAAGCTTTTAAAATTCTCTCTAGAATTTTCAAAATCCATGTCCACATGTTTACAATTTCACGTCAAAAAATGGCTAAAATTCCAGTTGAAATTTTTTCAAAGTCCCTTAAAAATTTTCCAATTTTTGTCCCAATTCTTCCCATTCCCATTGAAACTTTTCAAATCCCTCTCAAAATTGTTGAAATTCTGTTGAAGCTTTTAAAATTCTCTCTAGAATTTTCAAAATCCATGTCCACATGTTCACAATTCCACGTCAAAAAATGGCTAAAATTCCAGTTGAAATTTTTTCAAAGTCCCTTAAAAATTTTCCAATTTTTGTCCCAATTCTTCCCATTCCCATTGAAACTTTTCAAATCCCTCTCAACATTGTTGAAATTCTCTTGAAGCTTTTAAAATTCTCTCTAGAATTTTCAAAATCCATGTCCACATGTTTACAATTCCACGTCAAAAAATGGCTAAAATTCCAGTTGAAATTTTTTCAAAGTCCCTTAAAAATTTTCCAATTTTTGTCCCAATTCTTCCCATTCCCATTGAAACTTTTCAAATCCCTCTCAAAATTGTTGAAATTCTGTTGAAGCTTTTAGAATTCTCTCTAGAATTTTCAAAATCCATGTCCACATGTTTACAATTTCACGTCAAAAAATGGCTAAAATTCCAGTTGAAATTTTTTCAAAGTCCCTTAAAAATTTTCCAATTTTTGTCCCAATTCTTCCCATTCCCATTGAAACTTTTCAAATCCCTCTCAGAATTGTTGAAATTCTGTTGAAGCTTTTAAAATTCTCTCTAGAATTTTCAAAATCCATGTCCACATGTTTACAATTTCACGTCAAAAAATGGCTAAAATTCCAGTTGAAATTTTTTCAAAGTCCCTTAAAAATTTTCCAATTTTTGTCCCAATTCTTCCTATTCCCATTGAAACTTTTCAAATCCCTCTCAAAATTGTTGAAATTCTGTTGAAGCTTTTAAAATTCTCTCTAGAATTTTCAAAATCCATGTCCACATGTTTACAATTTCACGTCAAAAAATGGCTAAAATTCCAGTTGAAATTTTTTCAAAGTCCCTTAAAAATTTTCCAATTTTTGTCCCAATTCTTCCCATTCCCATTGAAACTTTTCAAATCCCTCTCAAAATTGTTGAAATTCTCTTGAAGCTTTTAGAATTCTCTCTAGAATTTTCAAAATCCATGTCCACATGTTTACAATTTCACGTCAAAAAATGGCTAAAATTCCAGTTGAAATTTTTTCAAAGTCCCTTCAAAATTTTCCAATTTTTGTCCCAATTCTTCCCATTCCCATTGAAACTTTTCAAATCCCTCTCAAAATTGTTGAAATTCTCTTGAAGCTTTTAAAATTCTCTCTAGAATTTTCAAAATCCATGGCCACATGTTTACAATTTCACGTCAAAAAATGGCTAAAATTCCAGTTGAAATTTTTTCAAAGTCCCTTAAAAATTTTCCAATTTTTGTCCCAATTCTTCCCATTCCCATTGAAACTTTTCAAATCCCTCTCAACATTGTTGAAATTCTGTTGAAGCTTTTAAAATTCTCTCTAGAATTTTCAAAATCCATGTCCACATGTTTACAATTCCACGTCAAAAAATGGCTAAAATTCCAGTTGAAATTTTTTCAAAGTCCCTTAAAAATTTTCCAATTTTTGTCCCAATTCTTCCCATTCCCATTGAAACTTTTCAAATCCCTCTCAACATTGTTGAAATTCTGTTGAAGCTTTTAGAATTCTCTCTAGAATTTTCAAAATCCATGTCCACATGTTTACAATTTCACGTCAAAAAATGGCTAAAATTCCAGTTGAAATTTTTTCAAAGTCCCTTAAAAATTTTCCAATTTTTGTCCCAATTCTTCCCATTCCCATTGAAACTTTTCAAATCCCTCTCAAAATTGTTGAAATTCTGTTGAAGCTTTTAAAATTCTCTCTAGAATTTTCAAAATCCATGTCCACATGTTTACAATTTCACGTAAACTATGGCTAAAATTCCAGCTGAAATTTTTTCAAAGTCCCTTAAAAATTTTCCAATTTTTGTCCCAATTCTTCCCATTCCCATTGAAACTTTTCAAATCCCTCTCAAAATTGTTGAAATTCTGTTGAAGCTTTTAAAATTCTCTCTAGAATTTTCAAAATCCATGTCCACATGTTTACAATTCCACGTCAAAAAATGGCTAAAATTCCAGTTGAAATTTTTTCAAAGTCCCTTAAAAATTTTCCAATTTTTATCCCAATTCTTCCCATTCCCATTGAAACTTTTCAAATCCCTCTCAAAATTGTTGAAATTCTGTTGAAGCTTTTAAAATTCTCTCTAGAATTTTCAAAATCCATGTCCACATGTTTACAATTCCACGTCAAAAAATCGCTAAAATTCCAGTTGAAATTTTTTCAAAGTCCCTTCAAAATTTTCCAATTTTTGTCCCAATTCTTCCCATTCCCATTGAAACTTTTCAAATCCCTCTCCAAATTGTTGAAATTCTCTTGAAGCTTTTAGAATTCTCTCTAGAATTTTCAAAATCCATGTCCACATGTTTACAATTCCACGTCAAAAAATGGCTAAAATTCCAGTTGAAATTTTTTCAAAGTCCCTTAAAAATTTTCCAATTTTTGTCCCAATTCTTCCCATTCCCATTGAAACTTTTCAAATCCCTCTCAAAATTGTTGAAATTCTGTTGAAGCTTTTAAAATTCTCTCTAGAATTTTCAAAATCCATGTCCACATGTTTACAATTTCACGTCAAAAAATGGCTAAAATTCCAGTTGAAATTTTTTCAAAGTCCCTTAAAAATTTTCCAATTTTTGTCCCAATTCTTCCCATTCCCATTGAAACTTTTCAAATCCCTCTCAACATTGTTGAAATTCTCTTGAAGCTTTTAAAATTCTCTCTAGAATTTTCAAAATCCATGTCCACATGTTTACAATTTCACGTCAAAAAATGGCTAAAATTCCAGTTGAAATTTTTTCAAAGTCCCTTAAAAATTTTCCAATTTTTGTCCCAATTCTTCCCATTCCCATTGAAACTTTTCAAATCCCTCTCAAAATTGTTGAAATTCTCTTGAAGCTTTTAAAATTCTCTCTAGAATTTTCAAAATCCATGTCCACATGTTTACAATTTCACGTCAAAAAATGGCTAAAATTCCAGTTGAAATTTTTTCAAAGTCCCTTAAAAATTTTCCAATTTTTGTCCCAATTCTTCCCATTCCCATTGAAACTTTTCAAATCCCTCTCAGAATTGTTGAAATTCTGTTGAAGCTTTTAAAATTCTCTCTAGAATTTTCAAAATCCATGTCCACATGTTTACAATTTCACGTCAAAAAATGGCTAAAATTCCAGTTGAAATTTTTTCAAAGTCCCTTAAAAATTTTCCAATTTTTGTCCCAATTCTTCCCATTCCCATTGAAACTTTTCAAATCCCTCTCAACATTGTTGAAATTCTCTTGAAGCTTTTAAAATTCTCTCTAGAATTTTCAAAATCCATGTCCACATGTTCACAATTCCACGTCAAAAAATTGCTAAAATTCCAGTTGAAATTTTTTCAAAGTCCCTTAAAAATTTTCCAATTTTTGTCCCAATTCTTCCCATTCCCATTGAAACTTTTCAAATCCCTCTCAAAATTGTTGAAATTCTCTTGAAGCTTTTAAAATTCTCTCTAGAATTTTCAAAATCCATGTCCACATGTTTACAATTTCACGTCAAAAAATGGCTAAAATTCCAGTTGAAATTTTTTCAAAGTCCCTTAAAAATTTTC
Organism: Streptopelia decaocto; assembly: GCF_964273445.1. Classification (NCBI taxonomy): domain Eukaryota; kingdom Metazoa; phylum Chordata; class Aves; order Columbiformes; family Columbidae; genus Streptopelia; species Streptopelia decaocto. The sequence goes on from NW_028116319.1 coordinate 13,738, forward strand.
CAATTTTTGTCCCAATTCTTCCCATTCCCATTGAAACTTTTCAAATCCCTCTCAGAATTGTTGAAATTCTGTTGAAGCTTTTAAAATTCTCTCTAGAATTTTCAAAATCCATGTCCACATGTTTACAATTTCACGTCAAAAAATGGCTAAAATTCCAGTTGAAATTTTTTCAAAGTCCCTTAAAAATTTTCCAATTTTTGTCCCAATTCTTCCCATTCCCATTGAAACTTTTCAAATCCCTCTCAACATTGTTGAAATTCTCTTGAAGCTTTTAAAATTCTCTCTAGAATTTTCAAAATCCATGTCCACATGTTCACAATTCCACGTCAAAAAATTGCTAAAATTCCAGTTGAAATTTTTTCAAAGTCCCTTAAAAATTTTCCAATTTTTGTCCCAATTCTTCCCATTCCCATTGAAACTTTTCAAATCCCTCTCAACATTGTTGAAATTCTGTTGAAGCTTTTAAAATTCTCTCTAGAATTTTCAAAATCCATGTCCACATGTTTACAATTCCACGTCAAAAAATGGCTAAAATTCCAGTTGAAATTTTTTCAAAGTCCCTTCAAAATTTTCCAATTTTTGTCCCAATTCTTCCCATTCCCATTGAAACTTTTCAAATCCCTCTCAAAATTGTTGAAATTCTCTTGAAGCTTTTAGAATTCTCTCTAGAATTTTCAAAATCCATGTCCACATGTTTACAATTTCATGTCAAAAAATGGCTAAAATTCCAGTTGAAATTTTTTCAAAGTCCCTGAAAAATTTTCCAATTTTTGTCCCAATTCTTCCCATTCCCATTGAAACTTTTCAAATCCCTCTCAAAATTGTTGAAATTCTCTTGAAGCTTTTAGAATTCTCTCTAGAATTTTCAAAATCCATGTCCACATGTTTACAATTTCACGTCAAAAAATGGCTAAAATTCCAGTTGAAATTTTTTCAAAGTCCCTTAAAAATTTTCCAATTTTTGTCCCAATTCTTCCCATTCCCATTGAAACTTTTCAAATCACTCTCAGAATTGTTGAAATTCTGTTGAAGCTTTTAAAATTCTCTCTAGAATTTTCAAAATCCATGTCCACATGTTTACAATTTCACGTCAAAAAATGGCTAAAATTCCAATTGAAATTTTTTCAAAGTCCCTTAAAAATTTTCCAATTTTTGTCCCAATTCTTCCTATTCCCATTGAAACTTTTCAAATCCCTCTCAACATTGTTGAAATTCTGTTGAAGCTTTTAAAATTCTCTCTAGAATTTTCAAAATCCATGTCCACATGTTTACAATTTCACATAAAAGTGGCTAAAATTCCAGTTGAAATTTTTTCAAAGTCCCTTAAAAATTTTCCAATTTTTGTCCCAATTCTTCCCATTCCCATTGAAACTTTTCAAATCCCTCTCAGAATTGTTGAAATTCTGTTGAAGCTTTTAGAATTCTCTCTAGAATTTTCAAAATCCATGTCCACATGTTTACAATTTCACGTCAAAAAATGGCTAAAATTCCAGTTGAAATTTTTTCAAAGTCCCTTAAAAATTTTCTAATTTTTGTCCCAATTCTTCCTATTCCCATTGAAACTTTTCAAATCCCTCTCAACATTGTTGAAATTCTGTTGAAGCTTTTAAAATTCTCTCTAGAATTTTCAAAATCCATGTCCACATGTTTACAATTTCACGTCAAAAAATGGCTAAAATTCCAGTTGAAATTTTTTCAAAGTCCCTTAAAAATTTTCCAATTTTTGTCCCAATTCTTCCCATTCCCATTGAAACTTTTCAAATCCCTCTCAAAATTGTTGAAATTCTCTTGAAGCTTTTAGAATTCTCTCTAGAATTTTCAAAATCCATGTCCACATGTTTACAATTTCACATAAAAAAATGGCTAAAATTCCAGTTGAAATTTTTTCAAAGTCCCTTAAAAATTTTCCAATTTTTGTCCCAATTCTTCCCATTCCCATTGAAACTTTTCAAATCCCTCTCAAAATTGTTGAAATTCTGTTGAAGCTTTTAAAATTCTCTCTAGAATTTTCAAAATCCATGTCCACATGTTTACAATTTCACGTCAAAAAATGGCTAAAATTCCAGTTGAAATTTTTTCAAAGTCCCTTAAAAATTTTCCAATTTTTGTCCCAATTCTTCCCATTCCCATTGAAACTTTTCAAATCCCTCTCAACATTGTTGAAATTCTGTTGAAGCTTTTAAAATTCTCTCTAGAATTTTCAAAATCCATGTCCACATGTTTACAATTCCACGTCAAAAAATGGCTAAAATTCCAGTTGAAATTTTTTCAAAGTCCCTTAAAAATTTTCCAATTTTTGTCCCAATTCTTCCCATTCCCATTGAAACTTTTCAAATCCCTCTCAACATTGTTGAAATTCTGTTGAAGCTTTTAGAATTCTCTCTAGAATTTTCAAAATCCATGTCCACATGTTTACAATTTCACGTCAAAAAATGGCTAAAATTCCAGTTGAAATTTTTTCAAAGTCCCTTAAAAATTTTCCAATTTTTGTCCCAATTCTTCCCATTCCCATTGAAACTTTTCAAATCCCTCTCAAAATTGTTGAAATTCTGTTGAAGCTTTTAAAATTCTCTCTAGAATTTTCAAAATCCATGTCCACATGTTTACAATTTCACGTAAACTATGGCTAAAATACCAGCTGAAATTTTTTCAAAGTCCCTTAAAAATTTTCCAATTTTTGTCCCAATTCTTCCCATTCCCATTGAAACTTTTCAAATCCCTCTCAGAATTGTTGAAATTCTGTTGAAGCTTTTAAAATTCTCTCTAGAATTTTCAAAATCCATGTCCACATGTTTACAATTCCACGTCAAAAAATGGCTAAAATTCCAGTTGAAATTTTTTCAAAGTCCCTTAAAAATTTTCCAATTTTTATCCCAATTCTTCCCATTCCCATTGAAACTTTTCAAATCCCTCTCAAAATTGTTGAAATTCTGTTGAAGCTTTTAAAATTCTCTCTAGAATTTTCAAAATCCATGTCCACATGTTTACAATTCCACGTCAAAAAATGGCTAAAATTCCAGTTGAAATTTTTTCAAAGTCCCTTCAAAATTTTCCAATTTTTGTCCCAATTCTTCCCATTCCCATTGAAACTTTTCAAATCCCTCTCCAAATTGTTGAAATTCTCTTGAAGCTTTTAGAATTCTCTCTAGAATTTTCAAAATCCATGTCCACATGTTTACAATTCCACGTCAAAAAATGGCTAAAATTCCAGTTGAAATTTTTTCAAAGTCCCTTAAAAATTTTCCAATTTTTGTCCCAATTCTTCCCATTCCCATTGAAACTTTTCAAATCCCTCTCAAAATTGTTGAAATTCTGTTGAAGCTTTTAAAATTCTCTCTAGAATTTTCAAAATCCATGTCCACATGTTTACAATTTCACGTCAAAAAATGGCTAAAATTCCAGTTGAAATTTTTTCAAAGTCCCTTAAAAATTTTCCAATTTTTGTCCCAATTCTTCCCATTCCCATTGAAACTTTTCAAATCCCTCTCAACATTGTTGAAATTCTCTTGAAGCTTTTAAAATTCTCTCTAGAATTTTCAAAATCCATGTCCACATGTTTACAATTTCACGTCAAAAAATGGCTAAAATTCCAGTTGAAATTTTTTCAAAGTCCCTTAAAAATTTTCCAATTTTTGTCCCAATTCTTCCCATTCCCATTGAAACTTTTCAAATCCCTCTCAACATTGTTGAAATTCTGTTGAAGCTTTTAAAATTCTCTCTAGAATTTTCAAAATCCATGTCCACATGTTTACAATTCCACGTCAAAAAATGGCTAAAATTCCAGTTGAAATTTTTTCAAAGTCCCTTAAAAATTTTCCAATTTTTGTCCCAATTCTTCCCATTCCCATTGAAACTTTTCAAATCCCTCTCAACATTGTTGAAATTCTGTTGAAGCTTTTAGAATTCTCTCTAGAATTTTCAAAATCCATGTCCACATGTTTACAATTTCACGTCAAAAAATGGCTAAAATTCCAGTTGAAATTTTTTCAAAGTCCCTTAAAAATTTTCCAATTTTTGTCCCAATTCTTCCCATTCCCATTGAAACTTTTCAAATCCCTCTCAACATTGTTGAAATTCTGTTGAAGCTTTTAAAATTCTCTCTAGAATTTTCAAAATCCATGTCCACATGTTTACAATTTCACGTAAACTATGGCTAAAATACCAGCTGAAATTTTTTCAAAGTCCCTTAAAAATTTTCCAATTTTTGTCCCAATTCTTCCCATTCCCATTGAAACTTTTCAAATCCCTCTCAAAATTGTTGAAATTCTGTTGAAGCTTTTAAAATTCTCTCTAGAATTTTCAAAATCCATGTCCACATGTTTACAATTTCACGTCAAAAAATGGCTAAAATTCCAGTTGAAATTTTTTCAAAGTCCCTTAAAAATTTTCCAATTTTTGTCCCAATTCTTCCCATTCCCATTGAAACTTTTCAAATCCCTCTCAACATTGTTGAAATTCTCTTGAAGCTTTTAAAATTCTCTCTAGAATTTTCAAAATCCATGTCCACATGTTTACAATTTCACGTCAAAAAATGGCTAAAATTCCAGTTGAAATTTTTTCAAAGTCCCTTAAAAATTTTCCAATTTTTGTCCCAATTCTTCCCATTCCCATTGAAACTTTTCAAATCCCTCTCAAAATTGTTGAAATTCTGTTGAAGCTTTTAAAATTCTCTCTAGAATTTTCAAAATCCATGTCCACATGTTTACAATTTCACGTCAAAAAATGGCTAAAATTCCAGTTGAAATTTTTTCAAAGTCCCTTAAAAATTTTCCAATTTTTGTCCCAATTCTTCCCATTCCCATTGAAACTTTTCAAATCCCTCTCAGAATTGTTGAAATTCTGTTGAAGCTTTTAAAATTCTCTCTAGAATTTTCAAAATCCATGTCCACATGTTTACAATTTCACGTCAAAAAATGGCTAAAATTCCAGTTGAAATTTTTTCAAAGTCCCTTAAAAATTTTCCAATTTTTGTCCCAATTCTTCCCATTCCCATTGAAACTTTTCAAATCCCTCTCAACATTGTTGAAATTCTGTTGAAGCTTTTAAAATTCTCTCTAGAATTTTCAAAATCCATGTCCACATGTTTACAATTCCACGTCAAAAAATGGCTAAAATTCCAGTTGAAATTTTTTCAAAGTCCCTTAAAAATTTTCCAATTTTTGTCCCAATTCTTCCCATTCCCATTGAAACTTTTCAAATCCCTCTCAAAATTGTTGAAATTCTCTTGAAGCTTTTAGAATTCTCTCTAGAATTTTCAAAATCCATGTCCACATGTTTACAATTTCACGTCAAAAGATTGCTAAAATTCCAGTTGAAATTTTTTCAAAGTCCCTGAAAAATTTTCCAATTTTTGTCCCAATTCTTCCCATTCCCATTGAAACTTTTCAAATCCCTCTCAAAATTGTTGAAATTCTCTTGAAGCTTTTAGAATTCTCTCTAGAATTTTCAAAATCCATGTCCACATGTTTACAATTTCACGTCAAAAAATGGCTAAAATTCCAGTTGAAATTTTTTCAAAGTCCCTTAAAAATTTTCCAATTTTTGTCCCAATTCTTCCCATTCCCATTGAAACTTTTCAAATCACTCTCAGAATTGTTGAAATTCTGTTGAAGCTTTTAAAATTCTCTCTAGAATTTTCAAAATCCATGTCCACATGTTTACAATTTCACGTCAAAAAATGGCTAAAATTCCAATTGAAATTTTTTCAAAGTCCCTTAAAAATTTTCCAATTTTTGTCCCAATTCTTCCCATTCCCATTGAAACTTTTCAAATCCCTCTCAACATTGTTGAAATTCTGTTGAAGCTTTTAAAATTCTCTCTAGAATTTTCAAAATCCATGTCCACATGTTTACAATTTCACATAAAAGTGGCTAAAATTCCAGTTGAAATTTTTTCAAAGTCCCTTAAAAATTTTCCAATTTTTGTCCCAATTCTTCCCATTCCCATTGAAACTTTTCAAATCCCTCTCAGAATTGTTGAAATTCTGTTGAAGCTTTTAGAATTCTCTCTAGAATTTTCAAAATCCATGTCCACATGTTTACAATTTCACGTCAAAAAATGGCTAAAATTCCAGTTGAAATTTTTTCAAAGTCCCTTCAAAATTTTCCAATTTTTGTCCCAATTCTTCCCATTCCCATTGAAACTTTTCAAATCCCTCTCAAAATTGTTGAAATTCTGTTGAAGCTTTTAAAATTCTCTCTAGAATTTTCAAAATCCATGTCCACATGTTTACAATTTCACATAAAAAAATGGCTAAAATTCCAGTTGAAATTTTTTCAAAGTCCCTTAAAAATTTTCCAATTTTTGTCCCAATTCTTCCCATTCCCATTGAAACTTTTCAAATCCCTCTCAACATTGTTGAAATTCTCTTGAAGCTTTTAGAATTCTCTCTAGAATTTTCAAAATCCATGTCCACATGTTTACAATTTCATGTAAAAAAATGGCTAAAATTCCAGTTGAAATTTTTTCAAAGTCCCTTAAATATTTTCCAATTTTTGTCCCAATTCTTCCCATTCCCATTGAAACTTTTCAAATCCCTCTCAGAATTGTTGAAATTCTGTTGAAGCTTTTAAAATTCTCTCTAGAATTTTCAAAATCCATGTCCACATGTTTACAATTTCACATAAAAAAATGGCTAAAATTCCAGTTGAAATTTTTTCAAAGTCCCTTAAAAATTTTCCAATTTTTGTCCCAATTCTTCCCATTCCCATTGAAACTTTTCAAATCCCTCTCAGAATTGTTGAAATTCTGTTGAAGCTTTTAAAATTCTCTCTAGAATTTTCAAAATCCATGTCCACATGTTTACAATTTCACATAAAAAAATGGCTAAAATTTCAGTTGAAATTTTTTCAAAGTCCCTTCAAAATTTTCCAATTTTTGTCCCAATTCTTCCCATTCCCATTGAAACTTTTCAAATCCCTCTCAGAATTGTTGAAATTCTGTTGAAGCTTTTAAAATTCTCTCTAGAATTTTCAAAATCCATGTCCACATGTTTACAATTTCACGTCAAAAAATGGCTAAAATTCCAGTTGAAATTTTTTCAAAGTCCCTTCAAAATTTTCCAATTTTTGTCCCAATTCTTCCCATTCCCATTGAAACTTTTCAAATCCCTCTCAGAATTGTTGAAATTCTGTTGAAGCTTTTAAAATTCTCTCTAGAATTTTCAAAATCCATGTCCACATGTTTACAATTTCACGTCAAAAAATTGCTAAAATTCCAGTTGAAACTTTTTCAAAGTCCCTTAAAAATTTTCCAATTTTTGTCCCAATTCTTCCCATTCCCACTGAAACTTTTCAAATCCCTCTCAAAATTGTTGAAATTCTGTTGAAGCTTTTAAAATTCTCTCTAGAATTTTCAAAATCCATGTCCACATGTTTACAATTTCACATAAAAAAATGGCTAAAATTTCAGTTGAAATTTTTTCAAAGTCCCTTAAAAATTTTCCAATTTTTGTCCCAATTCTTCCCATTCCCATTGAAACTTTTCAAATCCCTCTCAACATTGTTGAAATTCTGTTGAAGCTTTTAGAATTCTCTCTAGAATTTTCAAAATCCATGTCCACATGTTTACAATTTCACGTAAAAAAATGGCTAAAATTCCAGTTGAAATTTTTTCAAAGTCCCTTAAAAATTTTCCAATTTTTGTCCCAATTCTTCCCATTCCCATTGAAACTTTTCAAATCCCTCTCAAAATTGTTGAAATTCTCTTGAAGCTTTTAAAATTCTCTCTAGAATTTTCAAAATCCATGTCCACATGTTTACAATTTCACGTCAAAAAATGGCTAAAATTCCAGTTGAAATTTTTTCAAAGTCCCTTAAAAATTTTCCAATTTTTGTCCCAATTCTTCCCATTCCCATTGAAACTTTTCAAATCCCTCTCAACATTGTTGAAATTCTCTTGAAGCTTTTAAAATTCTCTCTAGAATTTTCAAAATCCATTCCACATGTTTACAATTTCACGTCAAAAAATGGCTAAAATTCCAGTTGAAATTTTTTCAAAGTCCCTTCAAAATTTTCCAATTTTTGTCCCAATTCTTCCCATTCCCATTGAAACTTTTCAAATCCCCTCTCAGAATTGTTGAAATTCTGTTGAAGCTTTTAAAATTCTCTCTAGAATTTTCAAAATCCATGTCCACATGTTTACAATTTCACGTCAAAAAATTGCTAAAATTCCAGTTGAAACTTTTTCAAAGTCCCTTAAAAATTTTCCAATTTTTGTCCCAATTCTTCCCATTCCCACTGAAACTTTTCAAATCCCTCTCAAAATTGTTGAAATTCTGTTGAAGCTTTTAAAATTCTCTCTAGAATTTTCAAAATCCATGTCCACATGTTTACAATTTCACGTCAAAAAATGGCTAAAATTCCAGTTGAAATTTTTTCAAAGTCCCTTAAAAATTTTCCAATTTTTGTCCCAATTCTTCCCATTCCCATTGAAACTTTTCAAATCCCTCTCAAAATTGTTGAAATTCTGTTGAAGCTTTTAAAATTCTCTCTAGAATTTTCAAAATCCATGTCCACATATTTACAATTTCACGTCAAAAAATGGCTAAAATTCCAGTTGAAATTTTTTCAAAGTCCCTTAAAAATTTTCCAATTTTTGTCCCAATTCTTCCATTCCCATTGAAACTTTTCAAATCCCTCTCAACATTGTTGAAATTCTGTTGAAGCTTTTAAAATTCTCTCTAGAATTTTCAAAATCCATGTCCACATGTTTACAATTTCACGTCAAAAAATGGCTAAAATTCCAGTTGAAATTTTTTCAAAGTCCCTTAAAAATTTTCCAATTTTTGTCCCAATTCTTCCATT
>NW_028116318.1:0-46198 GCF_964273445.1 Streptopelia decaocto
TTTCCAATTTTTGTCCCAATTCTTCCCATTCCCGTTGAAACTTTTCAAATCCCTCTCAAAATTGTTGAAATTCTGTTGAAGCTTTTAAAATTCTCTCTAGAATTTTCAAAATCCATGTCCACATGTTTACAATTTCACATAAAAAAATTGCTAAAATTCCAGTTGAAATTTTTTCAAAGTCCCTGAAAAATTTTCCAATTTTTGTCCCAATTCTTCCCATTCCCATTGAAACTTTTCAAATCCCTCTCAAAATTGTTGAAATTCTCTTGAAGCTTTTAAAATTCTCTCTAGAATTTTCAAAATCCATGTCCACATGTTTACAATTTCACATAAAAAAATGGCTAAATTCCAGTTGAATTTTTTTCAAAGTCCCTGAAAAATTTTCCAATTTTTGTTCCAATTCTTCCCATTCCCATTGAAACTTTTCAAATCCCTCTCAAAATTGTTGAAATTCTCTTGAAGCTTTTAAAATTCTCTCTAGAATTTTCAAAATCCATGGCCACATGTTTACAATTTCACGTCAAAAAATTGCTAAAATTCCAGTTGCAATTTTTTCAAAGTCCCTTAAAAATTTTCCAATTTTTGTCCCAATTCTTCCCATTTCCATTGAACTTTTCAAATCCCTCTCAAAATTGTTGAAATTCTCTTGAAGCTTTTAAAATTCTCTCTAGAATTTTCAAAATCCATGGCCACATGTTTACAATTTCACATAAAAAAATGGCTAAAATTCCAGTTGAAATTTTTTCAAAGTCCCTTCAAAATTTTCCAATTTTGTCCCAATTCTTCCCATTCCCATTGAAACTTTTCAAATCCCTCTCAAAATTGTTGAAATTCTCTTGAAGCTTTTAAAATTCTCTCTAGAATTTTCAAAATCCATGTCCACATGTTTTACAATTTCCACGTCAAAAAATGGCTAAAATTCCAGTTGAAATTTTTTCAAAGTCCCTTAAAAATTTTCCAATTTTTGTCCCAATTCTTCCCATTCCCATTGAAACTTTTCAAATCCCTCTCAAATTGTTGAAATTCTCTTGAAGCTTTTAAAATTCTCTCTAGAATTTTCAAAATCCATGGCCACATGTTTACAATTTCACGTCAAAAAATTGCTAAAATTCCAGTTGACATTTTTTCGAAGTCCCTTAAAAATTTTCCAATTTTTGTCCCAATTCTTCCCATTCCCATTGAAACTTTTCAAATCCCTCTCAAAATTGTTGAAATTCTCTTGAAGCTTTTAAAATTCTCTCTAGAATTTTCAAAATCCATGGCCACATGTTTACAATTTCACGTCAAAAAATGGCTAAAATTCCAGTTGAAATTTTTTCAAAGTCCCTGAAAAATTTTCCAATTTTTGTCCCAATTCTTCCCATTTCCCGTTGAAACTTTTCAAATCCCTCTCAAAATTGTTGAAATTCTGTTGAAGCTTTTAAAATTCTCTCTAGAATTTTCAAAATCCATGTCCACATGTTTACAATTTCACATAAAAAAATGGCTAAAATTCCAGTTGAAATTTTTTCAAAGTCCTTAAAAATTTCCAATTTTTGTCCCAATTCTTCCCATTCCCATTGAAACTTTTCAAATCCCTCTCAAAATTGTTGAAATTCTCTTGAAGCTTTTAAAATTCTCTCTAGAATTTTCAAAATCCATGGCCACATGTTTACAATTTCACATAAAAAAATGGCTAAAATTCCAGTTGCAATTTTTTTCAAAGTCCCTGAAAAATTTTCCAATTTTTGTCCCAATTCTTCCCATTCCCATTGAAACTTTTCAAATCCCTCTCAAAATTGTTGAAATTCTCTTGAAGCTTTTAAAATTCTCTCCAGAATTTTTCAAAATCCATGTCCACATGTTTACAATTTCACGTCAAAAAATGGCTAAAATTCCAGTTGAAATTTTTTCAAAGTCCCTTAAAAATTTTCCAATTTTTGTCCCAATTCTTCCCATTCCCATTGAAACTTTTCAAATCCCTCTCAAAATTGTTGAAATTCTCTTGAAGCTTTTAAAATTCTCTCTAGAATTTTCAAATCCATGTCCACATGTTTACAATTTCACGTCAAAAAATGGCTAAAATTCCAGTTGAAATGTTTTCAAAGTCCCTTAAAAATTTTCCAATTTTTGTCCCAATTCTTCCCATTCCCATTGAAACTTTTCAAATCCCTCTCAAATTGTTGAAATTCTGTTGAAGCTTTTAAAATTCTCTCTAGAATTTTCAAAATCATGGCCACATGTTTACAATTTCACGTAACAAAATGGCCAAAATTCCAGTTGAAATTTTTTCAAAGTACCTTAAAAATTTTCCCATTTTTGTCCCAATTCTTCCCATTCCCATTGAAACTTTTCAATCCCTCTCAAAATTGTTGAAATTCTCTTGAAGCTTTTAAAATTCTCTCTAGAATTTTCAAAATCCATGTCCACATGTTTACAATTTCACATAAAAAAATTGCTAAAATTCCAGTTGAAATTTTTTCAAAGTCCCTTAAAAAATTTCCAATTTTTTCCCCATTCCCATTGAAACTTTTCAAATCCCTCTCAAAATTGTTGAAATTCTCTTGAAGCTTTTAAAATTCTCTCTAGAATTTTCAAAATCCATGTCCACATGTTACAATTTCACGTCAAAAAATGGCTAAAATTCCAGTTGAAATTTTTTCAAAGTCCCTGAAAAATTTTCCAATTTTTGTCCCAATTCTTCCCATTCCCCATTGAAACTTTTCAAATCCCTCTCCAAATTGTTGAAATTCTCTTGAAGCTTTTAAATTCTCTCTAGAATTTTCAAAATCCATGTCCACATGTTTACAATTTCACGTCAAAAAATGGCTAAAATTCCAGTTGAAATTTTTTCAAAGTCCCTTAAAAATTTTCCAATTTTTGTCCCAATTCTTCCCATTCCCATTGAAACTTTTCAAATCCCTCTCCAAATTGTTGAAATTCTCTTGAAGCTTTTAAAATTCTCTCTAGAATTTTCAAAATCCATGTCCACATGTTTACAATTTCACGTCAAAAAATGGCTAAAATTCCAGTTGAAATTTTTCAAAGTCCCTGAAAAATTTTCCAATTTTTGTCCCAATTCTTCCCATTCCCATTGAAACTTTCAAATCCCTCTCAAAATTGTTGAAATTCTGTTGAAGCTTTTAAAATTCTCTCCAGAATTTTCAAAATCCATGTCCACATGTTTACAATTTCACGTAACAAAATGGCTAAAATTCCAGTTGAAATTTTTTCAAAGTCCCTGAAAAATTTTCCAATTTTTGTCCCAATTCTTCCCATTCCCATTGAAACTTTTCAAATCCCTCTCAAAATTGTTGAAATTCTGTTGAAGCTTTTAAAATTCTCTCTAGAATTTTCAAAATCCATGTCCACATGTTTACAATTTCACGTCAAAAAATGGCTAAAATTCCAGTTGAAATTTTTCAAAGTCCCTTAAAAATTTTCCAATTTTTGTCCCAATTCTTCCCATTCCCATTGAAACTTTTCAAATCCCTCTCAAAATTGTTGAAATTCTCTTGAAGCTTTTAAAATTCTCTCCAGAATTTTCAAAATCCATGTCCACATGTTTACAATTTCACGTCAAAAAATGGCTAAAATTCCAGTTGAAATTTTTTCAAAGTCCCTTAAAAATTTTCCAATTTTTGTCCCAATTCTTCCCATTCCCATTGAAACTTTTCAAATCCCTCTCAAAATTGTTGAAATTCTCTTGAAGCTTTTAAAATTCTCTCTAGAATTTTCAAAATCCATGTCCACATGTTTACAATTTCACGTCAAAAAATGGCTAAAATTCCAGTTGAAATGTTTTCAAAGTCCCTTAAAAATTTTCCAATTTTTGTCCCAATTCTTCCCATTCCCATTGAAACTTTTCAAATCCCTCTCAAAATTGTTGAAATTCTGTTGAAGCTTTTAAAATTCTCTCTAGAATTTCAAAATCCATGGCCACATGTTTACAATTTCACGTAACAAAATGGCCAAAATTCCAGTTGAAATTTTTCAAAGTACCTTAAAAATTTCCCATTTTTGTCCCAATTCTTCCCATTCCCATTGAAACTTTTCAAATCCCTCTCAAAATTGTTGAAATTCTCTTGAAGCTTTTAAAATTCTCTCTAGAATTTTCAAATCCATGTCCACATGTTTACAATTTCACATAAAAAAATTGCTAAAATTCCAGTTGAAATTTTTTCAAAGTCCCTTAAAAATTTTCCAATTTTTGTCCCAATTTTTCCCATTCCCATTGAAACTTTTCAAATCCCTCTCAAAATTGTTGAAATTCTCTTGAAGCTTTTAAAATTCTCTCTAGAATTTTCAAAATCCATGTCCACATGTTTACAATTTCACGTCAAAAAATGGCTAAAATTCCAGTTGAAATTTTTTCAAAGTCCCTGAAAAATTTTCCAATTTTTGTCCCAATTCTTCCCATTCCCATTGAAACTTTTCAAATCCCTCTCAAAATTGTTGAAATTCTGTTGAAGCTTTAAAATTCTCTCTAGAATTTTCAAAATCCATGTCCACATGTTTACAATTTCACGTCAAAAATGGCTAAAATTCCAGTTGAAATTTTTTCAAAGTCCCTGAAAAATTTTCCAATTTTTGTCCCAATTCTTCCCATTCCCATTGAAACTTTTCAAATCCCTCTCAAAATTGTTGAAATTCTGTTGAAGCTTTTTAAATTCTCTCCAGAATTTTCAAAATCCATGTCCAACATGTTTACAATTTCACGTAACAAAATGGCTAAAATTCCAGTTGAAATTTTTCAAAGTCCCTGAAAAATTTTCCAATTTTTGTCCCAATTCTTCCCATTCCCATTGAAACTTTTCAAATCCCTCTCAAAATTGTTGAAATTCTGTTGAAGCTTTTAAAATTCTCTCTAGAATTTTCAAAATCCATGTCCACATGTTTACAATTTCACGTCAAAAAATGGCTAAAATTCCAGTTGAAATTTTTCAAAGTCCCTGAAAAATTTTCCAATTTTGTCCCAATTCTTCCCATTCCCGTTGATACTTTTCAAATCCCTCTCAAAATTGTTGAAATTCTGTTGAAGCTTTTAAAATTCTCTCTAGAATTTTCAAAATCCATGTCCACATGTTTACAATTTCACGTCAAAAAATGGCTAAAATTCCAGTTGAAATTTTTTCAAAGTCCCTTAAAAATTTTCCAATTTTTGTCCCAATTCTTCCCATTCCCATTGAAACTTTTCAAATCCCTCTCAAAATTGTTGAAATTCTGTTGAAGCTTTTAAAATTCTCTCTAGAATTTTCAAAATCCATGTCCACGTGTTTACAATTTCATGTCAAAAAATAGCTAAAATTCCAGTTGAAATTTTTTCAAAGTCCCTGAAAAAATTTTCCAATTTTTGTCCCAATTCTTCCCATTCCCATTGAAACTTTTCAAATCCCTCTCAAATTGTTGAAATTCTGTTGAAGCTTTTAAAATTCCCTCTAGAATTTTCAAAATCCATGTCCACATGTTTACAATTTCACGTCAAAAAATGGCTAAAATTCCAGTTGAAATTTTTCAAAGTCCCTGAAAAATTTTCCAATTTTTGTCCCAATTCTTCCCATTCCCGTTGAAACTTTTCAAATCCCTCTCAAAATTGTTGAAATTCTGTTGAAGCTTTTAAAATTCTCTCTAGAATTTTCAAAATCCATGTCCACATGTTTACAATTTCACATAAAAAATTGCTAAAATTCCAGTTGAAATTTTTTCAAAGTCCCTGAAAAATTTTCCAATTTTTGTCCCAATTCTTCCCATTCCCATTGAAACTTTTCAAATCCCTCTCAAAATTGTTGAAATTCTCTTGAAGCTTTTAAAATTCTCTCTAGAATTTTCAAAATCCATGTCCACATGTTTACAATTTCACATAAAAAAATGGCTAAAATTCCAGTTGAATTTTTTTCAAAGTCCCTGAAAAATTTTCCAATTTTTGTTCCAATTCTTCCCATTCCCATTGAAACTTTTCAAATCCCTCTCAAAATTGTTGAAATTCTCTTGAAGCTTTTAAAATTCTCTCTAGAATTTTCAAAATCCATGGCCACATGTTTACAATTTCACGTCAAAAAATTGCTAAAATTCCAGTTGCAATTTTTTCAAAGTCCCTTAAAAATTTTCCAATTTTGTCCCAATTCTTCCCATTTCCATTGAAACTTTTCAAATCCCTCTCAAAATTGTTGAAATTCTCTTGAAGCTTTTAAAATTCTCTCTAGAATTTTCAAAATCCATGGCCACATGTTTACAATTTCACATAAAAAATGGCTAAAATTCCAGTTGAAATTTTTTCAAAGTCCCTTCAAAATTTTCCAATTTTTGTCCCAATTCTTCCCATTCCCATTGAAACTTTTCAAATCCCTCTCAAAATTGTTGAAATTCTCTTGAAGCTTTTAAAATTCTCTCTAGAATTTTCAAAATCCATGTCCACATGTTTACAATTTCACGTCAAAAAATGGCTAAAATTCCAGTTGAAATTTTTTCAAAAGTCCCTTAAAAATTTTCCAATTTTTGTCCCAATTCTTCCCATTCCCATTGAAACTTTTCAAATCCCTCTCAAAATTGTTGAAATTCTCTTGAAGCTTTTAAAATTCTCTCTAGAATTTTCAAAATCCATGGCCACATGTTTACAATTTCACGTCAAAAAATTGCTAAAATTCCAGTTGACATTTTTTCGAAGTCCCTTAAAAATTTTCCAATTTTTGTCCCAATTCTTCCCATTCCCATTGAAACTTTTCAAATCCCTCTCAAAATTGTTGAAATTCTCTTGAAGCTTTTAAAATTCTCTCTAGAATTTTCAAAAATCCATGGCCACATGTTTACAATTTCACGTCAAAAAATGGCTAAAATTCCAGTTGAAATTTTTTCAAAGTCCCTGAAAAATTTTCCAATTTTTGTCCCAATTCTTCCCATTCCCGTTGAAACTTTTCAAATCCCTCTCAAAATTGTTGAAATTCTGTTGAAGCTTTTAAAATTCTCTCTAGAATTTTCAAAATCCATGTCCACATGTTTACAATTTCACATAAAAAAATGGCTAAAATTCCAGTTGAAATTTTTTCAAAGTCCCTTAAAAATTTTCCAATTTTTGTCCCAATTCTTCCCATTCCCATTGAAACTTTTCAAATCCCTCTCAAAATTGTTGAAATTCTCTTGAAGCTTTTAAAATTCTCTCTAGAATTTTCAAATCCATGGCCACATGTTTACAATTTCACATAAAAAAATGGCTAAAATTCCAGTTGCAATTTTTTCAAAGTCCCTGAAAAATTTTCCAATTTTTGTCCCAATTCTTCCCATTCCCATTGAACCTTTTCAAATCCTCTCAAAATTGTTGAAATTCTCTTGAAGCTTTTAAAATTCTCTCTAGAATTTTCAAAATCCATGTCCACATGTTTACAATTTCACGTCAAAAAATGGCTAAAATTCAGTTGAAATTTTGTCAAAGTCCCTGAAAAATTTTCCAATTTTTGTCCCAATTCTTCCCATTCCCATTGAAACTTTTCAAATCCCTCTCAAAATTGTTGAAATTCTGTTGAAGCTTTTAAAATTCTCTCTAGAATTTTCAAAAATCCATGTCCACATGTTTACAATTTCACGTCAAAAAATGGCTAAAATTCCAGTTGAAATTTTTTCAAAGTCCCTTAAAAATTTTCCAATTTTTGTCCCAATTCTTCCCATTCCCATTGAAACTTTTCAAATCCCTCTCAAAATTGTTGAAATTCTCTTGAAGCTTTTAAAATTCTCTCTAGAATTTTCAAAATCCATGGCCACATGTTTACAATTTCACGTAACAAAATGGCTAAAATTCCAGTTGAAATTTTTTCGAGTCCCTTAAAATTTTCCAATTTTTGTCCCAATTCTTCCCATTCCCATTGAAACTTTTCAAATCCCTCTCAAAATTGTTGAAATTCTGTTGAAGCTTTTAAAATTCTCTCTAGAATTTTCAAAATCCATGTCCACATGTTTACAATTTCACGTCAAAAAATGGCTAAAATTCCAGTTGAAATTTTTTCAAAGTCCCTGAAAAATTTTCCAATTTTTGTCCCAATTCTTCCCATTCCCGTTGAAACTTTTCAAATCCCTCTCAAAATTGTTGAAATTCTGTTGAAGCTTTTAAAATTCTCTCTAGAATTTTCAAAATCCATGTCCACATGTTTACAATTTCACGTCAAAAAATTGCTAAAATTCCAGTTGAAATTTTTTCAAAGTCCCTTAAAAATTTTCCAATTTTTGTCCCATTTCTTCCCATTCCCATTGAAACTTTTCAAATCCCTCTCAAAATTGTTGAAATTCTGTTGAAGCTTTTAAAATTCTCTCTAGAATTTCAAAATCCATGTCCACATGTTACAATTTCACATAAAAAAATTGCTAAAATTCCAGTTGAAATTTTTTCAAAGTCCCTTAAAAATTTCCAATTTTTGTCCCAGTTCTTCCCATTCCCATTGAAACTTTTCAAATCCCTCTCAAAATTGTTGAAATTCTGTTGAAGCTTTTAAAATTCCCTCTAGAATTTTCAAAATCCATGTCCACATGTTTACAATTTCACGTCAAAAAATGGCTAAAATTCCAGTTGAAATTTTTTCAAAGTCCCTTAAAAATTTTCCAATTTTTGTCCCAATTCTTCCCATTCCCATTGAAACTTTTCAAATCCCTCTCAAAATTGTTGAAATTCTCTTGAAGCTTTTAAAATTCTCTCTAGAATTTTCAAAATCCATGGCCACATGTTTACAATTTCACGTCAAAAATGGCTAAAATTCCAGTTGAAATTTTGTCAAAGTCCCTGAAAAATTTTTCCAATTTTTGTCCCAATTCTTCCCATTCCCATTGAAACTTTTCAAATCCCTCTCAAAATTGTTGAAATTCTCTTGAAGCTTTTAAAATTCTCTCTAGAATTTTCAAAATCCATGTCCACATGTTTACAATTTCACATAAAAAAATGGCTAAAATTCCAGTTGAAATTTTTTCAAAGTCCCTTAAAAATTTTCCAATTTTTGTCCCAGTTCTTCCCATTCCCATTGAAACTTTTCAAATCACTCTCAAAATTGTTGAAATTGTGTTGAAGCTTTTAAAATTCTCTCTAGAATTTTCAAAATCCATGTCCACATGTTTACAATTTCACGTCAAAAATGGCTAAAATTCCAGTTGAAATTTTTTCAAAGTCCCTTAAAAATTTTCCAATTTTTGTCCCAATTCTTCCCATTCCCATTGAAACTTTTCAAATCCCTCTCAAAATTGTTGAAATTCTGTTGAAGCTTTTAAATTCTCTCTAGAATTTTCAAAATCCATGTCCACATGTTTACAATTTCACATCAAAAAATGGCTAAAATTCCAGTTGAAATTTTGTCAAAGTCCCTGAAAAATTTTCCAATTTTTGTCCCAATTCTTCCCATTCCCATTGAAACTTTTCAAATCCCTCTCAAAATTGTTGAAATTCTGTTGAAGCTTTTAAAATTCTCTCTAGAATTTTCAAAATCCATGTCCACATGTTTACAATTTCACATAAAAAAATGGCTAAAATTCCAGTTGAAATTTTTTCAAAGTCCCTTAAAAATTTTCCAATTTTTGTCCCAATTCTTCCCATTCCCATTGAAACTTTTCAAATCCCTCTCAAAATTGTTGAAATTCTCTTGAAGCTTTTAAAATTCTCTCTAGAATTTTCAAAATCCATGGCCACATGTTTACAATTTCACGTAACAAAATGGCTAAAATTCCAGTTGAAATTTTTTCGAAGTCCCTGAAAAATTTTCCAATTTTTGTCCCAATTCTTCCCATTCCCGTTGAAACTTTTCAAATCCCTCTCAAAATTGTTGAAATTCTGTTGAAGCTTTTAAAATTCTCTCTAGAATTTTCAAAATCCATGTCCACATGTTTACAATTCACGTCAAAAAATGGCTAAAATTCCAGTTGAAATTTTTTCAAAGTCCCTTAAAAATTTTCCAATTTTTGTCCCAATTCTTCCCATTCCCATTGAAACTTTTCAAATCCCTCTCAAAATTGTTGAAATTCTCTTGAAGCTTTTAAAATTCTCTCTAGAATTTTCAAAATCCATGGCCACATGTTTACAATTTCACGTAACAAAATGGCTAAAATTCCAGTTGAAATTTTTTCGAAGTCCCTTAAAAATTTTCCAATTTTTGTCCCAATTCTTCCCATTCCCATTGAAACTTTTCAAATCCCTCTCAAAATTGTTGAAATTCTGTTGAAGCTTTTAAAATTCTCTCTAGAATTTTCAAAATCCATGTCCACATGTTTACAATTTCACGTCAAAAAATGGCTAAAATTCCAGTTGAAATTTTTTCAAAGTCCCTGAAAAATTTTCCAATTTTTGTCCCAATTCTTCCCATTCCCGTTGAAACTTTTCAAATCCCTCTCAAAATTGTTGAAATTCTGTTGAAGCTTTTAAAATTCTCTCTAGAATTTTCAAAATCCATGGCCACATGTTTACAATTTCTCATAAAAAAATTGCTAAAATTCCAGTTGAAATTTTTTCAAAGTCCCTTAAAAATTTTCCAATTTTTGTCCCAGTTCTTCCATTCCCATTGAAACTTTTCAAATCCCTCTCAAAATTGTTGAAATTCTGTTGAAGCTTTTAAAATTCCCTCTAGAATTTTCAAATCCATGTCCACATGTTTACAATTTCACGTCAAAAAATGGCTAAAATTCCAGTTGAAATTTTTTCAAAGTCCCTTAAAAATTTTCCAATTTTTGTCCCAATTCTTCCCATTCCCATTGAAACTTTTCAAATCCCTCTCAAAATTGTTGAAATTCTCTTGAAGCTTTTAAAATTCTCTCTAGAATTTTCAAAATCCATGGCCACATGTTTACAATTTCACGTCAAAAAATGGCTAAAATTCCAGTTGAAATTTTGTCAAAGTCCTTAAAAATTTTCCAATTTTTGTCCCATTTCTTCCCATTCCCATTGAAACTTTTCAAATCCCTCTCAAAATTGTTGAAATTCTCTTGAAGCTTTTAAAATTCTCTCTAGAATTTTCAAAATCCATGTCCACATGTTTACAATTTCACATAAAAAAATGGCTAAAATTCCAGTTGAAATTTTTTCAAAGTCCCTTAAAAATTTTCCAATTTTTGTCCCAGTTCTTCCCATTCCCATTGAAACTTTTCAAATCCCTCTCAAAATTGTTGAAATTCTCTTGAAGCTTTTAAAATTCCCTCTAGAATTTTCAAAATCCATGTCCACATGTTTACAATTTCACGTAAAAAAAGGCTAAAATTCCAGTTGAAATTTTTTTAAAAGTCCCTTAAAAATTTTCCAGTTTTTGTCCCAATTCTTCCCATTCCCATTGAAACTTTTCAAATCCCTCTCAAAATTGTTGAAATTCTCTTGAAGCTTTTAAAATTCTCTCTAGAATTTTCAAAATCCATGTCCACATGTTTACAATTTCACATAAAAAAATGGCTAAAATTCCAGTTGAAATTTTTTCAAAGTCCCTTAAAAATTTTCCAATTTTTGTCCCAATTCTTCCCATTCCCATTGAAACTTTTCAAATCCCTCTCAAAATTGTTGAAATTCTCTTGAAGCTTTTAAAATTCTCTCTAGAATTTTCAAAATCCATGTCCACATGTTTACAATTTCACGTAACAAAATGGCTAAAATTCCAGTTGAAATTTTTTCAAAGTCCCTTAAAAATTTTCCAATTTTTGTCCCAATTCTTCCCATTCCCATTGAAACTTTTCAAATCCCTCTCAAAATTGTTGAAATTCTCTTGAAGCTTTTAAAATTCTCTCTAGAATTTTCAAAATCCATGGCCACATGTTTACAATTTCACATAAAAAAATGGCTAAAATTCCAGTTGCAATTTTTTCAAAGTCCCTGAAAAATTTTCCAATTTTTGTCCCAATTCTTCCCATTCCCGTTGAAACTTTTCAAATCCCTCTCAAAATTGTTGAAATTCTCTTGAAGCTTTTAAAATTCTCTCTAGAATTTTCAAAATCCATGGCCACATGTTTACAATTTCACGTCAAAAAATGGCTAAAATTCCAGGTGAAATTTTTTCAAAGTCCCTGAATAATTTTCCCATTTTTGTCCCAATTCTTCCCATTCCCATTGAAACTTTTCAAATCCCTCTCAAAATTGTTGAAATTCTCTTGAAGCTTTTAAAATTCTCTCTAGAATTTTCAAAATCCATGGCCACATGTTTACAATTTCACGTCAAAAAATGGCTAAAATTCCAGTTGAAATTTTTTCAAAGTCCCTTAAAAATTTTCCAATTTTTGTCCCAGTTCTTCCCATTCCCATTGAAACTTTTCAAATCCCTCTCAAAATTGTTGAAATTCTGTTGAAGCTTTTAAAATTCCCTCTAGAATTTTCAAAATCCATGTCCACATGTTTACAATTTCACGTAACAAAATGGCTAAAATTCCAGTTGAAATTTTTTCAAAGTCTCTTAAAAATTTTCCAATTTTTGTCCCAATTCTTCCCATTCCCATTGAAACTTTTCAAATCCCTCTCAAAATTGTTGAAATTCTGTTGAAGCTTTTAAAATTCTCTCTAGAATTTTCAAAATCCATGGCCACATGTTTACAATTTCACGTCAAAAAATGGCTAAAATTCCAGTTGAAATTTTTTCAAAGTCCCTTCAAAATTTTCCAATTTTTGTCCCAATTCTTCCCATTCCCATTGAAACTTTTCAAATCCCTCTCAAAATTGTTGAAATTCTCTTGAAGCTTTTAAAATTCTCTCTAGAATTTTCAAAATCCATGTCCACATGTTTACAATTTCACATAAAAAATTGCTAAAATTCCAGTTGAAATTTTTTCAAAGTCCCTTAAAAATTTTCCAATTTTTGTCCCAATTCTTCCCATTCCCATTGAAACTTTTCAAATCCCTCTCAAAATTGTTGAAATTCTGTTGAAGCTTTTAAAATTCCCTCTAGAATTTTCAAAATCCATGTCCACATGTTTACAATTTCACGTAACAAAATGGCTAAAATTCCAGTTGCAATTTTTTCAAAGTCCCTTAAAAATTTTCCAATTTTTGTCCCAATTCTTCCCATTCCCATTGAAACTTTTCAAATCCCTCTCAAAATTGTTGAAATTCTGTTGAAGCTTTTAAAATTCTCTCTAGAATTTTCAAAATCCATGTCCACATGTTTACAATTTCACATAAAAAAATTGCTAAAATTCCAGTTGAAATTTTTTCAAAGTCCCTTAAATATTTTCCAATTTTTGTCCCAGTTTATCCCATTCCCATTGAAACTTTTCAAATCCCTCTCAAAATTGTTGAAATTCTCTTGAAGCTTTTAAAATTCCCTCTAGAATTTTCAAAATCCATGTCCACATGTTTACAATTTCACGTAACAAAATGGCTAAAATTCCAGTTGAAATTTTTTCAAAGTCCCTTTACAATTTTCCAATTTTTGTCCCAATTCTTCCCATTCCCATTGAAACTTTTCAAATCCCTCTCAAAATGGTTGAAATTCTCTTGAAGCTTTTAAAATTCTCTCTAGAATTTTCAAAATCCATGTCCACATGTTTACAATTTCACGTCAAAAAATGGCTAAAATTCCAGTTGAAATTTTTTCAAAGTCCCTTAAAAATTTTCCAATTTTTGTCCCAATTCTTCCCATTCCCATTGAAACTTTTCAAATCCCTCTCAAAATTGTTGAAATTCTGTTGAAGCTTTTAAAATTCTCTCCAGAATTTTCAAAATCCATGTCCACATGTTTACAATTTCACGTCAAAAAATGGCTAAAATTCCAGTTGAAATTTTTTCAAAGTCCCTTAAAAATTTTCCAATTTTTGTCCCAATTCTTCCCATTCCCATTGAAACTTTTCAAATCCCTCTCAAAATTGTTGAAATTCTGTTGAAGCTTTTAAAATTCCCTCTAGAATTTTCAAAATCCATGGCCACATGTTTACAATTTCACGTTAAAAAAATGCTAAAATTCCAGTTGAAATTTTGTCAAAGTCCCTTAAAAATTTTCCAATTTTTGTCCCAATTCTTCCCATTCCCATTGAAACTTTTCAAATCCCTCTCAAAATTGTTGAAATTCTCTTGAAGCTTTTAAAATTCTCTCTAGAATTTTCAAAATCCATGGCCACATGTTTACAATTTCACGTAACAAAATGGCTAAAATTCCAGTTGAAATTTTTTCGAAGTCCCTTAAAAATTTTCCAATTTTTGTCCCAATTCTTCCCATTCCCATTGAAACTTTTCAAATCCCTCTCAAAATTGTTGAAATTCTGTTGAAGCTTTTAAAATTCTCTCTAGAATTTTCAAAATCCATGTCCACATGTTTACAATTTCACGTCAAAAAATGGCTAAAATTCCAGTTGAAATTTTTTCGAAGTCCCTGAAAAATTTTCCAATTTTTGTCCCAATTCTTCCCATTCCCGTTGAAACTTTTCAAATCCCTCTCAAAATTGTTGAAATTCTGTTGAAGCTTTTAAAATTCTCTCTAGAATTTTCAAAATCCATGTCCACATGTTTACAATTTCACGTCAAAAAATTGCTAAAATTCCAGTTGAAATTTTTTCAAAGTCCCTGAAAAATTTTCCAATTTTTGTCCCATTTCTTCCCATTCCCATTGAAACTTTTCAAATCCCTCTCAAAATTGTTGAAATTCTGTTGAAGCTTTTAAAATTCTCTCTAGAATTTTCAAAATCCATGTCCACATGTTTACAATTTCACATAAAAAAATTGCTAAAATTCCAGTTGAAATTTTTTCAAAGTCCCTTAAAAATTTTCCAATTTTTGTCCCAGTTCTTCCCATTCCCATTGAAACTTTTCAAATCCCTCTCAACATTGTTGAAATTCTCTTGAAGCTTTTAAAATTCCCTCTAGAATTTTCAAAATCCATGTCCACATGTTTACAATTTCACGTCAAAAAATGGCTAAAATTCCAGTTGAAATTTTTTCAAAGTCCCTTAAAAATTTTCCAATTTTTGTCCCAATTCTTCCCATTCCCATTGAAACTTTTCAAATCCCTCTCAAAATTGTTGAAATTCTCTTGAAGCTTTTAAAATTCCCTCTAGAATTTTCAAAATCCATGTCCACATGTTTACAATTTCACGTAAAAAAAGGCTAAAATTCCAGTTGAAATTTTTTTAAAAGTCCCTTAAAAATTTTCCAATTTTTGTCCCAATTCTTCCCATTCCCATTGAAACTTTTCAAATCCCTCTCAAAATTGTTGAAATTCTCTTGAAGCTTTTAAAATTCTCTCTAGAATTTTCAAAATCCATGTCCACATGTTTACAATTTCACATAAAAAAATGGCTAAAATTCCAGTTGAAATTTTTTCAAAGTCCCTTAAAAATTTTCCAATTTTTGTCCCAATTCTTCCCATTCCCATTGAAACTTTTCAAATCCCTCTCAAAATTGTTGAAATTCTCTTGAAGCTTTTAAAATTCTCTCTAGAATTTTCAAAATCCATGGCCACATGTTTACAATTTCACGTAACAAAATGGCTAAAATTCCAGTTGAAATTTTTTCAAAGTCCCTTAAAAATTTTCCAATTTTTGTCCCAATTCTTCCCATTCCCATTGAAACTTTTCAAATCCCTCTCAAAATTGTTGAAATTCTCTTGAAGCTTTTAAAATTCTCTCTAGAATTTTCAAAATCCATGGCCACATGTTTACAATTTCACATAAAAAAATGGCTAAAATTCCAGTTGCAATTTTTTCAAAGTCCCTGAAAAATTTTCCAATTTTTGTCCCAATTCTTCCCATTCCCATTGAAACTTTTCAAATCCCTCTCAAAATTGTTGAAATTCTCTTGAAGCTTTTAAAATTCTCTCTAGAATTTTCAAAATCCATGGCCACATGTTTACAATTTCACGTCAAAAAATGGCTAAAATTCCAGGTGAAATTTTTTCAAAGTCCCTGAATAATTTTCCCATTTTTGTCCCAATTCTTCCCATTCCCATTGAAACTTTTCAAATCCCTCTCAAAATTGTTGAAATTCTCTTGAAGCTTTTAAAATTCTCTCTAGAATTTTCAAAATCCATGTCCACATGTTTACAATTTCACGTCAAAAAATGGCTAAAATTCCAGTTGAAATTTTTTCAAAGTCCCTTAAAAATTTTCCAATTTTTGTCCCAGTTCTTCCCATTCCCATTGAAACTTTTCAAATCCCTCTCAAAATTGTTGAAATTCTGTTGAAGCTTTTAAAATTCCCTCTAGAATTTTCAAAATCCATGTCCACATGTTTACAATTTCACGTAACAAAATGGCTAAAATTCCAGTTGAAATTTTTTCAAAGTCTCTTAAAAATTTTCCAATTTTTGTCCCAATTCTTCCCATTCCCATTGAAACTTTTCAAATCCCTCTCAACATTGTTGAAATTCTGTTGAAGCTTTTAAAATTCTCTCTAGAATTTTCAAAATCCATGGCCACATGTTTACAATTTCACGTCAAAAAATGGCTAAAATTCCAGTTGAAATTTTTTCAAAGTCCCTTCAAAATTTTCCAATTTTTGTCCCAATTCTTCCCATTCCCATTGAAACTTTTCAAATCCCTCTCAAAATTGTTGAAATTCTCTTGAAGCTTTTAAAATTCTCTCTAGAATTTTCAAAATCCATGTCCACATGTTTACAATTTCACGTCAAAAAATTGCTAAAATTCCAGTTGAAATTTTTTCAAAGTCCCTTAAAAATTTTCCAATTTTTGTCCCAATTCTTCCCATTCCCATTGAAACTTTTCAAATCCCTCTCAAAATTGTTGAAATTCTGTTGAAGCTTTTAAAATTCCCTCTAGAATTTTCAAAATCCATGTCCACATGTTTACAATTTCACGTAACAAAATGGCTAAAATTCCAGTTGCAATTTTTTCAAAGTCCCTTAAAAATTTTCCAATTTTTGTCCCAATTCTTCCCATTCCCATTGAAACTTTTCAAATCCCTCTCAAAATTGTTGAAATTCTGTTGAAGCTTTTAAAATTCTCTCTAGAATTTTCAAAATCCATGTCCACATGTTTACAATTTCACATAAAAAAATTGCTAAAATTCCAGTTGAAATTTTTTCAAAGTCCCTTAAATATTTTCCAATTTTTGTCCCAGTTTATCCCATTCCCATTGAAACTTTTCAAATCCCTCTCAAAATTGTTGAAATTCTCTTGAAGCTTTTAAAATTCCCTCTAGAATTTTCAAAATCCATGTCCACATGTTTACAATTTCACGTCAAAAAATGGCTAAAATTCCAGTTGAAATTTTTTCAAAGTCCCTTTACAATTTTCCAATTTTTGTCCCAATTCTTCCCATTCCCATTGAAACTTTTCAAATCCCTCTCAAAATGGTTGAAATTCTCTTGAAGCTTTTAAAATTCTCTCTAGAATTTTCAAAATCCATGTCCACATGTTTACAATTTCACGTCAAAAAATGGCTAAAATTCCAGTTGAAAATTTTTCAAAGTCCCTGAAAAATTTTCCAATTTTTGTCCCAATTCTTCCCATTCCCATTGAAACTTTTCAAATCCCTCTCAAAATTGTTGAAATTCTCTTGAAGCTTTTAAAATTCTCTCCAGAATTTTCAAAATCCATGTCCACATGTTTACAATTTCACGTCAAAAAATGGCTAAAATTCCAGTTGAAATTTTTTCAAAGTCCCTTAAAAATTTTCCAATTTTTGTCCCAATTCTTCCCATTCCCATTGAAACTTTTCAAATCCCTCTCAAAATTGTTGAAATTCTGTTGAAGCTTTTAAAATTCCCTCTAGAATTTTCAAAATCCATGGCCACATGTTTACAATTTCACGTTAAAAAATGCTAAAATTCCAGTTGAAATTTTTTCAAAGTCCCTTAAAAATTTTCCAATTTTTGTCCCAATTCTTCCCATTCCCATTGAAACTTTTCAAATCCCTCTCAAAATTGTTGAAATTCTCTTGAAGCTTTTAAAATTCTCTCTAGAATTTTCAAAATCCATGGCCACATGTTTACAATTTCACGTAACAAAATGGCTAAAATTCCAGTTGAAATTTTTTCGAAGTCCCTTAAAAATTTTCCAATTTTTGTCCCAATTCTTCCCATTCCCATTGAAACTTTTCAAATCCCTCTCAAAATTGTTGAAATTCTGTTGAAGCTTTTAAAATTCTCTCTAGAATTTTCAAAATCCATGTCCACATGTTTACAATTTCACGTCAAAAAATGGCTAAAATTCCAGTTGAAATTTTTTCAAAGTCCCTGAAAAATTTTCCAATTTTTGTCCCAATTCTTCCCATTCCCGTTGAAACTTTTCAAATCCCTCTCAAAATTGTTGAAATTCTGTTGAAGCTTTTAAAATTCTCTCTAGAATTTTCAAAATCCATGTCCACATGTTTACAATTTCACGTCAAAAAATTGCTAAAATTCCAGTTGAAATTTTTTCAAAGTCCCTGAAAAATTTTCCAATTTTTGTCCCATTTCTTCCCATTCCCATTGAAACTTTTCAAATCCCTCTCAAAATTGTTGAAATTCTGTTGAAGCTTTTAAAATTCTCTCTAGAATTTTCAAAATCCATGTCCACATGTTTACAATTTCACATAAAAAATTGCTAAAATTCCAGTTGAAATTTTTTCAAAGTCCCTTCAAAATTTTCCAATTTTTGTCCCAGTTCTTCCCATTCCCATTGAAACTTTTCAAATCCCTCTCAAAATTGTTGAAATTCTCTTGAAGCTTTTAAAATTCCCTCTAGAATTTTCAAAATCCATGTCCACATGTTTACAATTTCACGTCAAAAAATGGCTAAAATTCCAGTTGAAATTTTGTCAAAGTCCCTGAAAAATTTTCCAATTTTTGTCCCAATTCTTCCCATTCCCATTGAAACTTTTCAAATCCCTCTCAAAATTGTTGAAATTCTCTTGAAGCTTTTAAAATTCTCTCTAGAATTTTCAAAATCCATGGCCACATGTTTACAATTTCACGTCAAAAAATGGCTAAAATTCCAGTTGAAATTTTGTCAAAGTCCCTGAAAAATTTTCCAATTTTTGTCCCAATTCTTCCCATTCCCATTGAAACTTTTAAAATCCCTCTCAAAATTGTTGAAATTCTCTTGAAGCTTTTAAAATTCTCTCTAGAATTTTCAAAATCCATGTCCACATGTTTACAATTTCACATAAAAAAATGGCTAAAATTCCAGTTGAAATTTTTTCAAAGTCCCTTAAAAATTTTCCAATTTTTGTCCCAGTTCTTCCCATTCCCATTGAAACTTTTCAAATCCCTCTCAAAATTGTTGAAATTGTGTTGAAGCTTTTAAAATTCTCTCTAGAATTTTCAAAATCCATGTCCACATGTTTACAATTTCACGTCAAAAAATGGCTAAAATTCCAGTTGAAATTTTTTCAAAGTCCCTTAAAAATTTTCCAATTTTTGTCCCAATTCTTCCCATTCCCATTGAAACTTTTCAAATCCCTCTCAAAATTGTTGAAATTCTGTTGAAGCTTTTAAAATTCTCTCTAGAATTTTCAAAATCCATGTCCACATGTTTACAATTTCACGTCAAAAAATGGCTAAAATTCCAGTTGAAATTTTGTCAAAGTCCCTGAAAAATTTTCCAATTTTTGTCCCAATTCTTCCCATTCCCATTGAAACTTTTCAAATCCCTCTCAAAATTGTTGAAATTCTGTTGAAGCTTTTAAAATTCTCTCTAGAATTTTCAAAATCCATGTCCACATGTTTACAATTTCACATAAAAAAATGGCTAAAATTCCAGTTGAAATTTTTTCAAAGTCCCTTAAAAATTTTCCAATTTTTGTCCCAATTCTTCCCATTCCCATTGAAACTTTTCAAATCCCTCTCAAAATTGTTGAAATTCTCTTGAAGCTTTTAAAATTCTCTCTAGAATTTTCAAAATCCATGGCCACATGTTTACAATTTCACGTAACAAAATGGCTAAAATTCCAGTTGAAATTTTTTCGAAGTCCCTGAAAAATTTTCCAATTTTTGTCCCAATTCTTCCCATTCCCGTTGAAACTTTTCAAATCCCTCTCAAAATTGTTGAAATTCTGTTGAAGCTTTTAAAATTCTCTCTAGAATTTTCAAAATCCATGGCCACATGTTTACAATTTCACGTCAAAAAATGGCTAAAATTCCAGTTGAAATTTTTTCAAAGTCCCTTAAAAATTTTCCAATTTTTGTCCCAATTCTTCCCATTCCCATTGAAACTTTTCAAATCCCTCTCAAAATTGTTGAAATTCTCTTGAAGCTTTTAAAATTCTCTCTAGAATTTTCAAAATCCATGGCCACATGTTTACAATTTCACGTAACAAAATGGCTAAAATTCCAGTTGAAATTTTTTCGAAGTCCCTTAAAAATTTTCCAATTTTTGTCCCAATTCTTCCCATTCCCATTGAAACTTTTCAAATCCCTCTCAAAATTGTTGAAATTCTGTTGAAGCTTTTAAAATTCTCTCTAGAATTTTCAAAATCCATGTCCACATGTTTACAATTTCACGTCAAAAAATGGCTAAAATTCCAGTTGAAATTTTTTCAAAGTCCCTGAAAAATTTTCCAATTTTTGTCCCAATTCTTCCCATTCCCGTTGAAACTTTTCAAATCCCTCTCAAAATTGTTGAAATTCTGTTGAAGCTTTTAAAATTCTCTCTAGAATTTTCAAAATCCATGTCCACATGTTTACAATTTCTCATAAAAAAATTGCTAAAATTCCAGTTGAAATTTTTTCAAAGTCCCTTAAAAATTTTCCAATTTTTGTCCCAGTTCTTCCCATTCCCATTGAAACTTTTCAAATCCCTCTCAAAATTGTTGAAATTCTCTTGAAGCTTTTAAAATTCCCTCTAGAATTTTCAAAATCCATGTCCACATGTTTACAATTTCACGTCAAAAAATGGCTAAAATTCCAGTTGAAATTTTTTCAAAGTCCCTTAAAAATTTTCCAATTTTTGTCCCAATTCTTCCCATTCCCATTGAAACTTTTCAAATCCCTCTCAAAATTGTTGAAATTCTCTTGAAGCTTTTAAAATTCTCTCTAGAATTTTCAAAATCCATGGCCACATGTTTACAATTTCACGTCAAAAAATGGCTAAAATTCCAGTGGAAATTTTTTCAAAGTCCCTTCAAAATTTTCCAATTTTTGTCCCAATTCTTCCCATTCCCATTGAAACTTTTCAAATCCCTCTCAAAATTGTTGAAATTCTCTTGAAGCTTTTAAAATTCTCTCTAGAATTTTCAAAATCCATGTCCACATGTTTACAATTTCACATAAAAAAATGGCTAAAATTCCAGTTGAAATTTTTTCAAAGTCCCTTAAAAATTTTCCAATTTTTGTCCCAGTTCTTCCCATTCCCATTGAAACTTTTCAAATCCCTCTCAAAATTGTTGAAATTCTCTTGAAGCTTTTAAAATTCCCTCTAGAATTTTCAAAATCCATGTCCACATGTTTACAATTTCACGTAAAAAAAGGCTAAAATTCCAGTTGAAATTTTTTCAAAGTCCCTTAAAAATTTTCCAATTTTTGTCCCAATTCTTCCCATTCCCATTGAAACTTTTCAAATCCCTCTCAAAATTGTTGAAATTCTCTTGAAGCTTTTAAAATTCTCTCTAGAATTTTCAAAATCCATGTCCACATGTTTACAATTTCACATAAAAAAATGGCTAAAATTCCAGTTGAAATTTTTTCAAAGTCCCTTAAAAATTTTCCAATTTTTGTCCCAATTCTTCCCATTCCCATTGAAACTTTTCAAATCCCTCTCAAAATTGTTGAAATTCTGTTGAAGCTTTTAAAATTCCCTCTAGAATTTTCAAAATCCATGTCCACATGTTTACAATTTCACGTAAAAAAAGGCTAAAATTCCAGTTGAAATTTTTTCAAAGTCCCTTAAAAATTTTCCAATTTTTGTCCCAATTCTTCCCATTCCCATTGAAACTTTTCAAATCCCTCTCAAAATTGTTGAAATTCTCTTGAAGCTTTTAAAATTCTCTCTAGAATTTTCAAAATCCATGGCCACATGTTTACAATTTCACGTAACAAAATGGCTAAAATTCCAGTTGAAATTTTTTCAAAGTCCCTTAAAAATTTTCCAATTTTTGTCCCAATTCTTCCCATTCCCATTGAAACTTTTCAAATCCCTCTCAAAATTGTTGAAATTCTCTTGAAGCTTTTAAAATTCTCTCTAGAATTTTCAAAATCCATGGCCACATGTTTACAATTTCACATAAAAAAATGGCTAAAATTCCAGTTGCAATTTTTTCAAAGTCCCTGAAAAATTTTCCAATTTTTGTCCCAATTCTTCCCATTCCCATTGAAACTTTTCAAATCCCTCTCAAAATTGTTGAAATTCTCTTGAAGCTTTTAAAATTCTCTCTAGAATTTTCAAAATCCATGGCCACATGTTTACAATTTCACGTCAAAAAATGGCTAAAATTCCAGGTGAAATTTTTTCAAAGTCCCTGAATAATTTTCCCATTTTTTTGTCCCAATTCTTCCCATTCCCATTGAAACTTTTCAAATCCCTCTCAAAATTGTTGAAATTCTCTTGAAGCTTTTAAAATTCTCTCTAGAATTTTCAAAATCCATGTCCACATGTTTACAATTTCACGTCAAAAAATGGCTAAAATTCCAGTTGAAATTTTTTCAAAGTCCCTTAAAAATTTTCCAATTTTTGTCCCAGTTCTTCCCATTCCCATTGAAACTTTTCAAATCCCTCTCAAAATTGTTGAAATTCTGTTGAAGCTTTTAAAATTCCCTCTAGAATTTTCAAAATCCATGTCCACATGTTTACAATTTCACGTAACAAAATGGCTAAAATTCCAGTTGAAATTTTTTCAAAGTCTCTTAAAAATTTTCCAATTTTTGTCCCAATTCTTCCCATTCCCATTGAAACTTTTCAAATCCCTCTCAACATTGTTGAAATTCTGTTGAAGCTTTTAAAATTCTCTCTAGAATTTTCAAAATCCATGGCCACATGTTTACAATTTCACGTCAAAAAATGGCTAAAATTCCAGTTGAAATTTTTTCAAAGTCCCTTCAAAATTTTCCAATTTTTGTCCCAATTCTTCCCATTCCCATTGAAACTTTTCAAATCCCTCTCAAAATTGTTGAAATTCTCTTGAAGCTTTTAAAATTCTCTCTAGAATTTTCAAAATCCATGTCCACATGTTTACAATTTCACGTCAAAAAATTGCTAAAATTCCAGTTGAAATTTTTTCAAGTCCCTTAAAAATTTTCCAATTTTTGTCCCAATTCTTCCCATTCCCATTGAAACTTTTCAAATCCCTCTCAAAATTGTTGAAATTCTGTTGAAGCTTTTAAAATTCCCTCTAGAATTTTCAAAATCCATGTCCACATGTTTACAATTTCACGTAACAAAATGGCTAAAATTCCAGTTGCAATTTTTTCAAAGTCCCTTAAAAATTTTCCAATTTTTGTCCCAATTCTTCCCATTCCCATTGAAACTTTTCAAATCCCTCTCAAAATTGTTGAAATTCTGTTGAAGCTTTTAAAATTCTCTCTAGAATTTTCAAAATCCATGTCCACATGTTTACAATTTCACATAAAAAAATTGCTAAAATTCCAGTTGAAATTTTTTCAAAGTCCCTTAAATATTTTCCAATTTTTGTCCCAGTTTATCCCATTCCCATTGAAACTTTTCAAATCCCTCTCAAAATTGTTGAAATTCTCTTGAAGCTTTTAAAATTCCCTCTAGAATTTTCAAAATCCATGTCCACATGTTTACAATTTCACGTCAAAAAATGGCTAAAATTCCAGTTGAAATTTTTTCAAAGTCCCTTTACAATTTTCCAATTTTTGTCCCAATTCTTCCCATTCCCATTGAAACTTTTCAAATCCCTCTCAAAATGGTTGAAATTCTCTTGAAGCTTTTAAAATTCTCTCTAGAATTTTCAAAATCCATGTCCACATGTTTACAATTTCACGTCAAAAAATGGCTAAAATTCCAGTTGAAAATTTTTCAAAGTCCCTGAAAAATTTTCCAATTTTTGTCCCAATTCTTCCCATTCCCATTGAAACTTTTCAAATCCCTCTCAAAATTGTTGAAATTCTGTTGAAGCTTTTAAAATTCTCTCCAGAATTTTCAAAATCCATGTCCACATGTTTACAATTTCACGTCAAAAAATGGCTAAAATTCCAGTTGAAATTTTTTCAAAGTCCCTTAAAAATTTTCCAATTTTTGTCCCAATTCTTCCCATTCCCATTGAAACTTTTCAAATCCCTCTCAAAATTGTTGAAATTCTGTTGAAGCTTTTAAAATTCCCTCTAGAATTTTCAAAATCCATGGCCACATGTTTACAATTTCACGTTAAAAAATGCTAAAATTCCAGTTGAAATTTTTTCAAAGTCCCTTAAAAATTTTCCAATTTTTGTCCCAATTCTTCCCATTCCCATTGAAACTTTTCAAATCCCTCTCAAAATTGTTGAAATTCTCTTGAAGCTTTTAAAATTCTCTCTAGAATTTTCAAAATCCATGGCCACATGTTTACAATTTCACGTAACAAAATGGCTAAAATTCCAGTTGAAATTTTTTCAAAGTCCCTTAAAAATTTTCCAATTTTTGTCCCAATTCTTCCCATTCCCATTGAAACTTTTCAAATCCCTCTCAAAATTGTTGAAATTCTGTTGAAGCTTTTAAAATTCTCTCTAGAATTTTCAAAATCCATGTCCACATGTTTACAATTTCACGTCAAAAAATGGCTAAAATTCCAGTTGAAATTTTTTCAAAGTCCCTGAAAAATTTTCCAATTTTTGTCCCAATTCTTCCCATTCCCGTTGAAACTTTTCAAATCCCTCTCAAAATTGTTGAAATTCTGTTGAAGCTTTTAAAATTCTCTCTAGAATTTTCAAAATCCATGTCCACATGTTTACAATTTCACGTCAAAAAATTGCTAAAATTCCAGTTGAAATTTTTTCAAAGTCCCTGAAAAATTTTCCAATTTTTGTCCCAGTTCTTCCCATTCCCATTGAAACTTTTCAAATCCCTCTCAAAATTGTTGAAATTCTGTTGAAGCTTTTAAAATTCTCTCTAGAATTTTCAAAATCCATGTCCACATGTTTACAATTTCACATAAAAAAATTGCTAAAATTCCAGTTGAAATTTTTTCAAAGTCCCTTCAAAATTTTCCAATTTTTGTCCCAGTTCTTCCCATTCCCATTGAAACTTTTCAAATCCCTCTCAAAATTGTTGAAATTCTCTTGAAGCTTTTAAAATTCCCTCTAGAATTTTCAAAATCCATGTCCACATGTTTACAATTTCACGTCAAAAAATGGCTAAAATTCCAGTTGAAATTTTGTCAAAGTCCCTGAAAAATTTTCCAATTTTTGTCCCAATTCTTCCCATTCCCATTGAAACTTTTCAAATCCCTCTCAAAATTGTTGAAATTCTCTTGAAGCTTTTAAAATTCTCTCTAGAATTTTCAAAATCCATGGCCACATGTTTACAATTTCACGTCAAAAAATGGCTAAAATTCCAGTTGAAATTTTGTCAAAGTCCCTGAAAAATTTTCCAATTTTTGTCCCAATTCTTCCCATTCCCATTGAAACTTTTAAAATCCCTCTCAAAATTGTTGAAATTCTCTTGAAGCTTTTAAAATTCTCTCTAGAATTTTCAAAATCCATGTCCACATGTTTACAATTTCACATAAAAAAATGGCTAAAATTCCAGTTGAAATTTTTTCAAAGTCCCTTAAAAATTTTCCAATTTTTGTCCCAATTCTTCCCATTCCCATTGAAACTTTTCAAATCCCTCTCAAAATTGTTGAAATTGTGTTGAAGCTTTTAAAATTCTCTCTAGAATTTTCAAAATCCATGTCCACATGTTTACAATTTCACGTCAAAAAATGGCTAAAATTCCAGTTGAAATTTTTTCAAAGTCCCTTAAAAATTTTCCAATTTTTGTCCCAATTCTTCCCATTCCCATTGAAACTTTTCAAATCCCTCTCAAAATTGTTGAAATTCTCTTGAAGCTTTTAAAATTCTCTCTAGAATTTTCAAAATCCATGGCCACATGTTTACAATTTCACGTAACAAAATGGCTAAAATTCCAGTTGAAATTTTTTCGAAGTCCCTGAAAAATTTTCCAATTTTTGTCCCAATTCTTCCCATTCCCGTTGAAACTTTTCAAATCCCTCTCAAAATTGTTGAAATTCTGTTGAAGCTTTTAAAATTCTCTCTAGAATTTTCAAAATCCATGGCCACATGTTTACAATTTCACGTCAAAAAATGGCTAAAATTCCAGTTGAAATTTTTTCAAAGTCCCTTAAAAATTTTCCAATTTTTGTCCCAATTCTTCCCATTCCCATTGAAACTTTTCAAATCCCTCTCAAAATTGTTGAAATTCTGTTGAAGCTTTTAAAATTCTCCCTAGAATTTTCAAAATCCATGTCCACATGTTTACAATTTCACGTCAAAAAATGGCTAAAATTCCAGTTGAAATTTTGTCAAAGTCCCTGAAAAATTTTCCAATTTTTGTCCCAATTCTTCCCATTCCCATTGAAACTTTTAAAATCCCTCTCAAAATTGTTGAAATTCTCTTGAAGCTTTTAAAATTCTCTCTAGAATTTTCAAAATCCATGTCCACATGTTTACAATTTCACATAAAAAAATGGCTAAAATTCCAGTTGAAATTTTTTCAAAGTCCCTTAAAAATTTTCCAATTTTTGTCCCAGTTCTTCCCATTCCCATTGAAACTTTTCAAATCCCTCTCAAAATTGTTGAAATTGTGTTGAAGCTTTTAAAATTCTCTCTAGAATTTTCAAAATCCATGTCCACATGTTTACAATTTCACGTCAAAAAATGGCTAAAATTCCAGTTGAAATTTTTTCAAAGTCCCTTAAAAATTTTCCAATTTTTGTCCCAATTCTTCCCATTCCCATTGAAACTTTTCAAATCCCTCTCAAAATTGTTGAAATTCTCTTGAAGCTTTTAAAATTCTCTCTAGAATTTTCAAAATCCATGGCCACATGTTTACAATTTCACGTAACAAAATGGCTAAAATTCCAGTTGAAATTTTTTCGAAGTCCCTGAAAAATTTTCCAATTTTTGTCCCAATTCTTCCCATTCCCGTTGAAACTTTTCAAATCCCTCTCAAAATTGTTGAAATTCTGTTGAAGCTTTTAAAATTCTCTCTAGAATTTTCAAAATCCATGGCCACATGTTTACAATTTCACGTCAAAAAATGGCTAAAATTCCAGTTGAAATTTTTTCAAAGTCCCTTAAAAATTTTCCAATTTTTGTCCCAATTCTTCCCATTCCCATTGAAACTTTTCAAATCCCTCTCAAAATTGTTGAAATTCTCTTGAAGCTTTTAAAATTCTCTCTAGAATTTTCAAAATCCATGGCCACATGTTTACAATTTCACGTAACAAAATGGCTAAAATTCCAGTTGAAATTTTTTCGAAGTCCCTTAAAAATTTTCCAATTTTTGTCCCAATTCTTCCCATTCCCATTGAAACTTTTCAAATCCCTCTCAAAATTGTTGAAATTCTGTTGAAGCTTTTAAAATTCTCTCTAGAATTTTCAAAATCCATGTCCACATGTTTACAATTTCACGTCAAAAAATGGCTAAAATTCCAGTTGAAATTTTTTCAAAGTCCCTGAAAAATTTTCCAATTTTTGTCCCAATTCTTCCCATTCCCGTTGAAACTTTTCAAATCCCTCTCAAAATTGTTGAAATTCTGTTGAAGCTTTTAAAATTCTCTCTAGAATTTTCAAAATCCATGTCCACATGTTTACAATTTCTCATAAAAAAATTGCTAAAATTCCAGTTGAAATTTTTTCAAAGTCCCTTAAAAATTTTCCAATATTTGTCCCAGTTCTTCCCATTCCCATTGAAACTTTTCAAATCCCTCTCAAAATTGTTGAAATTCTGTTGAAGCTTTTAAAATTCCCTCTAGAATTTTCAAAATCCATGTCCACATGTTTACAATTTCACGTCAAAAAATGGCTAAAATTCCAGTTGAAATTTTTTCAAAGTCCCTTAAAAATTTTCCAATTTTTGTCCCAATTCTTCCCATTCCCATTGAAACTTTTCAAATCCCTCTCAAAATTGTTGAAATTCTCTTGAAGCTTTTAAAATTCTCTCTAGAATTTTCAAAATCCATGGCCACATGTTTACAATTTCACGTCAAAAAATGGCTAAAATTCCAGTTGAAATTTTGTCAAAGTCCCTGAAAAATTTTCCAATTTTTGTCCCAATTCTTCCCATTCCCATTGAAACTTTTAAAATCCCTCTCAAAATTGTTGAAATTCTCTTGAAGCTTTTAAAATTCTCTCTAGAATTTTCAAAATCCATGTCCACATGTTTACAATTTCACATAAAAAAATGGCTAAAATTCCAGTTGAAATTTTTTCAAAGTCCCTTAAAAATTTTCCAATTTTTGTCCCAATTCTTCCCATTCCCATTGAAACTTTTCAAATCCCTCTCAAAATTGTTGAAATTGTGTTGAAGCTTTTAAAATTCTCTCTAGAATTTTCAAAATCCATGTCCACATGTTTACAATTTCACGTCAAAAAATGGCTAAAATTCCAGTTGAAATTTTTTCAAAGTCCCTTAAAAATTTTCCAATTTTTGTCCCAATTCTTCCCATTCCCATTGAAACTTTTCAAATCCCTCTCAAAATTGTTGAAATTCTCTTGAAGCTTTTAAAATTCTCTCTAGAATTTTCAAAATCCATGGCCACATGTTTACAATTTCACGTAACAAAATGGCTAAAATTCCAGTTGAAATTTTTTCGAAGTCCCTGAAAAATTTTCCAATTTTTGTCCCAATTCTTCCCATTCCCGTTGAAACTTTTCAAATCCCTCTCAAAATTGTTGAAATTCTGTTGAAGCTTTTAAAATTCTCTCTAGAATTTTCAAAATCCATGGCCACATGTTTACAATTTCACGTCAAAAAATGGCTAAAATTCCAGTTGAAATTTTTTCAAAGTCCCTTAAAAATTTTCCAATTTTTGTCCCAATTCTTCCCATTCCCATTGAAACTTTTCAAATCCCTCTCAAAATTGTTGAAATTCTGTTGAAGCTTTTAAAATTCTCCCTAGAATTTTCAAAATCCATGTCCACATGTTTACAATTTCACGTCAAAAAATGGCTAAAATTCCAGTTGAAATTTTGTCAAAGTCCCTGAAAAATTTTCCAATTTTTGTCCCAATTCTTCCCATTCCCATTGAAACTTTTAAAATCCCTCTCAAAATTGTTGAAATTCTCTTGAAGCTTTTAAAATTCTCTCTAGAATTTTCAAAATCCATGTCCACATGTTTACAATTTCACATAAAAAAATGGCTAAAATTCCAGTTGAAATTTTTTCAAAGTCCCTTAAAAATTTTCCAATTTTTGTCCCAGTTCTTCCCATTCCCATTGAAACTTTTCAAATCCCTCTCAAAATTGTTGAAATTGTGTTGAAGCTTTTAAAATTCTCTCTAGAATTTTCAAAATCCATGTCCACATGTTTACAATTTCACGTCAAAAAATGGCTAAAATTCCAGTTGAAATTTTTTCAAAGTCCCTTAAAAATTTTCCAATTTTTGTCCCAATTCTTCCCATTCCCATTGAAACTTTTCAAATCCCTCTCAAAATTGTTGAAATTCTCTTGAAGCTTTTAAAATTCTCTCTAGAATTTTCAAAATCCATGGCCACATGTTTACAATTTCACGTAACAAAATGGCTAAAATTCCAGTTGAAATTTTTTCGAAGTCCCTGAAAAATTTTCCAATTTTTGTCCCAATTCTTCCCATTCCGTTGAAACTTTCAAATCCCTCTCAAAATTGTTGAAATTCTGTTGAAGCTTTTAAAATTCTCTCTAGAATTTTCAAAATCCATGGCCACATGTTTACAATTTCACGTCAAAAAATGGCTAAAATTCCAGTTGAAATTTTTCAAAGTCCCTTAAAAATTTTCCAATTTTTGTCCCAATTCTTCCCATTCCCATTGAAACTTTTCAAATCCCTCTCAAAATTGTTGAAATTCTCTTGAAGCTTTTAAAATTCTCTCTAGAATTTTCAAAATCCATGGCCACATGTTTACAATTTCACGTAACAAAATGGCTAAAATTCCAGTTGAAATTTTTTCGAAGTCCCTTAAAAATTTTCCAATTTTTGTCCCAATTCTTCCCATTCCCATTGAAACTTTTCAAATCCCTCTCAAAATTGTTGAAATTCTGTTGAAGCTTTTAAAATTCTCTCTAGAATTTTCAAAATCCATGTCCACATGTTTACAATTTCACGTCAAAAAATGGCTAAAATTCCAGTTGAAATTTTTTCAAAGTCCCTGAAAAATTTCCAATTTTTGTCCCAATTCTTCCCATTCCCGTTGAAACTTTTCAAATCCCTCTCAAAATTGTTGAAATTCTGTTGAAGCTTTTAAAATTCTCTCTAGAATTTTCAAAATCCATGTCCACATGTTTACAATTTCTCATAAAAAAATTGCTAAAATTCCAGTTGAAATTTTTTCAAAGTCCCTTAAAAATTTTCCAATATTTGTCCCAGTTCTTCCCATTCCCATTGAAACTTTTCAAATCCCTCTCAAAATTGTTGAAATTCTGTTGAAGCTTTTAAAATTCCCTCTAGAATTTTCAAAATCCATGTCCACATGTTTACAATTTCACGTCAAAAAATGGCTAAAATTCCAGTTGAAATTTTTTCAAAGTCCCTTAAAAATTTTCCAATTTTTGTCCCAATTCTTCCCATTCCCATTGAAACTTTTCAAATCCCTCTCAAAATTGTTGAAATTCTCTTGAAGCTTTTAAAATTCTCTCTAGAATTTTCAAAATCCATGGCCACATGTTTACAATTTCACGTCAAAAAATGGCTAAAATTCCAGTGGAAATTTTTTCAAAGTCCCTTCAAAATTTTCCAATTTTTGTCCCAATTCTTCCCATTCCCATTGAAACTTTTCAAATCCCTCTCAAAATTGTTGAAATTCTCTTGAAGCTTTTAAAATTCTCTCTAGAATTTTCAAAATCCATGTCCACATGTTTACAATTTCACATAAAAAAATGGCTAAAATTCCAGTTGAAATTTTTTCAAAGTCCCTTAAAAATTTTCCAATTTTGTCCCAGTTCTTCCCATTCCCATTGAAACTTTTCAAATCCCTCTCAAAATTGTTGAAATTCTCTTGAAGCTTTTAAAATTCCCTCTAGAATTTTCAAAATCCATGTCCACATGTTTACAATTTCACGTAAAAAAAGGCTAAAATTCCAGTTGAAATTTTTTCAAAGTCCCTTAAAAATTTTCCAATTTTTGTCCCAATTCTTCCCATTCCCATTGAAACTTTTCAAATCCCTCTCAAAATTGTTGAAATTCTCTTGAAGCTTTTAAAATTCTCTCTAGAATTTTCAAAATCCATGTCCACATGTTTACAATTTCACATAAAAAAATGGCTAAAATTCCAGTTGAAATTTTTTCAAAGTCCCTTAAAAATTTTCCAATTTTTGTCCCAATTCTTCCCATTCCCATTGAAACTTTTCAAATCCCTCTCAAAATTGTTGAAATTCTCTTGAAGCTTTTAAAATTCCCTCTAGAATTTTCAAAATCCATGTCCACATGTTTACAATTTCACGTAAAAAAAGGCTAAAATTCCAGTTGAAATTTTTTCAAAGTCCCTTAAAAATTTTCCAATTTTTGTCCCAATTCTTCCCATTCCCATTGAAACTTTTCAAATCCCTCTCAAAATTGTTGAAATTCTCTTGAAGCTTTTAAAATTCTCTCTAGAATTTTCAAAATCCATGGCCACATGTTTACAATTTCACGTAACAAAATGGCTAAAATTCCAGTTGAAATTTTTTCAAAGTCCCTTAAAAATTTTCCAATTTTTGTCCCAATTCTTCCCATTCCCATTGAAACTTTTCAAATCCCTCTCAAAATTGTTGAAATTCTCTTGAAGCTTTTAAAATTCTCTCTAGAATTTTCAAAATCCATGGCCACATGTTTACAATTTCACATAAAAAAATGGCTAAAATTCCAGTTGCAATTTTTTCAAAGTCCCTGAATAATTTTCCAATTTTTGTCCCAATTCTTCCCATTCCCATTGAAACTTTTCAAATCCCTCTCAAAATTGTTGAAATTCTCTTGAAGCTTTTAAAATTCTCTCTAGAATTTTCAAAATCCATGGCCACATGTTTACAATTTCACGTCAAAAAATGGCTAAAATTCCAGGTGAAATTTTTTCAAAGTCCCTGAATAATTTTCCCATTTTTGTCCCAATTCTTCCCATTCCCATTGAAACTTTTCAAATCCCTCTCAAAATTGTTGAAATTCTCTTGAAGCTTTTAAAATTCTCTCTAGAATTTTCAAAATCCATGTCCACATGTTTACAATTTCACGTCAAAAAATGGCTAAAATTCCAGTTGAAATTTTTTCAAAGTCCCTTAAAAATTTTCCAATTTTTGTCCCAGTTCTTCCCATTCCCATTGAAACTTTTCAAATCCCTCTCAAAATTGTTGAAATTCTGTTGAAGCTTTTAAAATTCCCTCTAGAATTTTCAAAATCCATGTCCACATGTTTACAATTTCACGTAACAAAATGGCTAAAATTCCAGTTGAAATTTTTTCAAAGTCTCTTAAAAATTTCCAATTTTTGTCCCAATTCTTCCCATTCCCATTGAAACTTTTCAAATCCCTCTCAACATTGTTGAAATTCTGTTGAAGCTTTTAAAATTCTCTCTAGAATTTTCAAAATCCATGGCCACATGTTACAATTTCACGTCAAAAAATGGCTAAAATTCCAGTTGAAATTTTTTCAAAGTCCCTTCAAAATTTTCCAATTTTTGTCCCAATTCTTCCCATTCCCATTGAAACTTTTCAAATCCCTCTCAAAATTGTTGAAATTCTCTTGAAGCTTTTAAAATTCTCTCTAGAATTTTCAAAATCCATGTCCACATGTTTACAATTTCACGTCAAAAAATTGCTAAAATTCCAGTTGAAATTTTTTCAAAGTCCCTTAAAAATTTTCCAATTTTTGTCCCAATTCTTCCCATTCCCATTGAAACTTTTCAAATCCCTCTCAAAATTGTTGAAATTCTGTTGAAGCTTTTAAAATTCCCTCTAGAATTTTCAAAATCCATGTCCACATGTTTACAATTTCACGTAACAAAATGGCTAAAATTCCAGTTGCAATTTTTTCAAAGTCCCTTAAAAATTTTCCAATTTTTGTCCCAATTCTTCCCATTCCCATTGAAACTTTTCAAATCCCTCTCAAAATTGTTGAAATTCTGTTGAAGCTTTTAAAATTCTCTCTAGAATTTTCAAAATCCATGTCCACATGTTTACAATTTCACATAAAAAAATTGCTAAAATTCCAGTTGAAATTTTTTCAAAGTCCCTTAAATATTTTCCAATTTTTGTCCCAGTTTATCCCATTCCCATTGAAACTTTTCAAATCCCTCTCAAAATTGTTGAAATTCTCTTGAAGCTTTTAAAATTCCTCTAGAATTTTCAAAATCCATGTCCACATGTTTACAATTTCACGTCAAAAAATGGCTAAAATTCCAGTTGAAATTTTTTCAAAGTCCCTTTACAATTTTCCAATTTTTGTCCCAATTCTTCCCATTCCCATTGAAACTTTTCAAATCCCTCTCAAAATGGTTGAAATTCTCTTGAAGCTTTTAAAATTCTCTCTAGAATTTTCAAAATCCATGTCCACATGTTTACAATTTCACGTCAAAAAATGGCTAAAATTCCAGTTGAAAATTTTTCAAAGTCCCTGAAAAATTTTCCAATTTTTGTCCCAATTCTTCCCATTCCCATTGAAACTTTTCAAATCCCTCTCAAAATTGTTGAAATTCTGTTGAAGCTTTTAAAATTCCCTCTAGAATTTTCAAAATCCATGTCCACATGTTTACAATTTCACGTAACAAAATGGCTAAAATTCCAGTTGAAATTTTTTCAAAGTCCCTTAAAAATTTTCCAATTTTTGTCCCAATTCTTCCCATTCCCATTGAAACTTTTCAAATCCCTCTAAAAATTGTTGAAATTCTCTTGAAGCTTTTAAAATTCTCTCTAGAATTTTCAAAATCCATGGCCACATGTTTACAATTTCACATAAAAAAATGGCTAAAATTCCAGTTGCAATTTTTTCAAAGTCCCTGAAAAATTTTCCAATTTTTGTCCCAATTCTTCCCATTCCCATTGAAACTTTTCAAATCCCTCTCAAAATTGTTGAAATTCTCTTGAAGCTTTTAAAATTCTCTCTAGAATTTTCAAAATCCATGGCCACATGTTTACAATTTCACGTCAAAAAATGGCTAAAATTCCAGGTGAAATTTTTTCAAAGTCCCTGAAAAATTTTCCCATTTTTGTCCCAATTCTTCCCATTCCCATTGAAACTTTTCAAATCCCTCTCAAAATTGTTGAAATTCTCTTGAAGCTTTTAAAATTCTCTCTAGAATTTTCAAAATCCATGTCCACATGTTTACAATTTCACGTCAAAAAATGGCTAAAATTCCAGTTGAAATTTTTTCAAAGTCCCTTAAAAATTTTCCAATTTTTGTCCCAGTTCTTCCCATTCCCATTGAAACTTTTCAAATCCCTCTCAAAATTGTTGAAATTCTGTTGAAGCTTTTAAAATTCCCTCTAGAATTTTCAAAATCCATGTCCACATGTTTACAATTTCACGTAACAAAATGGCTAAAATTCCAGTTGAAATTTTTTCAAAGTCTCTTAAAAATTTTCCAATTTTTGTCCCAATTCTTCCCATTCCCATTGAAACTTTTCAAATCCCTCTCAAAATTGTTGAAATTCTCTTGAAGCTTTTAAAATTCTCTCTAGAATTTTCAAAATCCATGGCCACATGTTTACAATTTCACGTCAAAAAATGGCTAAAATTCCAGTTGAAATTTTTTCAAAGTCCCTTCAAAATTTTCCAATTTTTGTCCCAATTCTTCCCATTCCCATTGAAACTTTTCAAATCCCTCTCAAAATTGTTGAAATTCTCTTGAAGCTTTTAAAATTCTCTCTAGAATTTTCAAAATCCATGTCCACATGTTTACAATTTCACATAAAAAATTGCTAAAATTCCAGTTGAAATTTTTTCAAAGTCCCTTAAAAATTTTCCAATTTTTGTCCCAATTCTTCCCATTCCCATTGAAACTTTTCAAATCCCTCTCAAAATTGTTGAAATTCTGTTGAAGCTTTTAAAATTCCCTCTAGAATTTTCAAAATCCATGTCCACATGTTTACAATTTCACGTAACAAAATGGCTAAAATTCCAGTTGCAATTTTTTCAAAGTCCCTTAAAAATTTTCCAATTTTTGTCCCAATTCTTCCCATTCCCATTGAAACTTTTCAAATCCCTCTCAAAATTGTTGAAATTCTGTTGAAGCTTTTAAAATTCTCTCTAGAATTTTCAAAATCCATGTCCACATGTTTACAATTTCACATAAAAAAATTGCTAAAATTCCAGTTGAAATTTTTTCAAAGTCCCTTAAATATTTTCCAATTTTTGTCCCAGTTCTTCCCATTCCCATTGAAACTTTTCAAATCCCTCTCAAAATTGTTGAAATTCTCTTGAAGCTTTTAAAATTCCCTCTAGAATTTTCAAAATCCATGTCCACATGTTTACAATTTCACGTCAAAAAATGGCTAAAATTCCAGTTGAAATTTTTTCAAAGTCCCTTTACAATTTTCCAATTTTTGTCCCAATTCTTCCCATTCCCATTGAAACTTTTCAAATCCCTCTCAAAATGGTTGAAATTCTCTTGAAGCTTTTAAAATTCTCTCTAGAATTTTCAAAATCCATGTCCACATGTTTACAATTTCACGTCAAAAAATGGCTAAAATTCCAGTTGAAATTTTTTCAAAGTCCCTTAAAAATTTTCCAATTTTTGTCCCAATTCTTCCCATTCCCATTGAAACTTTTCAAATCCCTCTCAAAATTGTTGAAATTCTGTTGAAGCTTTTAAAATTCTCTCCAGAATTTTCAAAATCCATGTCCACATGTTTACAATTTCACGTCAAAAAATGGCTAAAATTC
Source organism: Streptopelia decaocto (assembly GCF_964273445.1). Classification (NCBI taxonomy): domain Eukaryota; kingdom Metazoa; phylum Chordata; class Aves; order Columbiformes; family Columbidae; genus Streptopelia; species Streptopelia decaocto. The sequence continues at coordinate 35,819 of NW_028116318.1, forward strand.
CAGTTGAAATTTTTCAAAGTCCCTTAAAAATTTTCCAATTTTTGTCCCAATTCTTCCCATTCCCATTGAAACTTTTCAAATCCCTCTCAAAATTGTTGAAATTCTGTTGAAGCTTTTAAAATTCCCTCTAGAATTTTCAAAATCCATGGCCACATGTTTACAATTTCACGTAACAAAATGGCTAAAATTCCAGTTGAAATTTTTTCAAAGTCCCTTAAAAATTTTCCAATTTTGTCCCAATTCTTCCCATTCCCATTGAAACTTTTCAAATCCCTCTCAAAATTGTTGAAATTCTCTTGAAGCTTTTAAAATTCTCTCTAGAATTTTCAAAATCCATGTCCACATGTTTACAATTTCACATAAAAAAATTGCTAAAATTCCAGTTGAAATTTTTTCAAAGTCCCTTAAAAATTTTCCAATTTTTGTCCCAGTTCTTCCCATTCCCATTGAAACTTTTCAAATCCCTCTCAAAATTGTTGAAATTCTCTTGAAGCTTTTAAAATTCCCTCTAGAATTTTCAAAATCCATGTCCACATGTTTACAATTTCACGTCAAAAAATGGCTAAAATTCCAGTTGAAATTTTTTCAAAGTCCCTTAAAAATTTTCCAATTTTTGTCCCAATTCTTCCCATTCCCATTGAAACTTTTCAAATCCCTCTCAAAATTGTTGAAATTCTCTTGAAGCTTTTAAAATTCTCTCTAGAATTTTCAAAATCCATGTCCACATGTTTACAATTTCACGTCAAAAAATGGCTAAAATTCCAGTTGAAATTTTTTCAAAGTCCTTAAAAATTTTCCAATTTTTGTCCCAATTCTTCCCATTCCCATTGAAACTTTTCAAATCCCTCTCAAAATTGTTGAAATTCTCTTGAAGCTTTTAAAATTCTCTCTAGAATTTTCAAAATCCATGTCCACATGTTTACAATTTCACGTCAAAAAATTGCTAAAATTCCAGTTGAAATTTTTTCAAAGTCCCTTAAAAATTTTCCAATTTTTGTCCCAATTCTTCCCATTCCCATTGAAACTTTTCAAATCCCTCTCAAAATTGTTGAAATTCTCTTGAAGCTTTTAAAATTCTCTCTAGAATTTTCAAAATCCATGTCCACATGTTTACAATTTCACGTCAAAAAATTGCTAAAATTCCAGTTGAAATTTTTTCAAAGTCCCTTAAAAATTTTCCAATTTTTGTCCCAATTCTTCCCATTCCCATTGAAACTTTTCAAATCCCTCTCAAAATTGTTGAAATTCTGTTGAAGCTTTTAAAATTCCCTCTAGAATTTTCAAAATCCATGGCCACATGTTTACAATTTCACGTCAAAAAATGGCTACAATTCCAGTTGAAATTTTTTCAAAGTCCCTTAAAAATTTTCCAATTTTTGTCCCAATTCTTCCCATTCCCATTGAAACTTTTCAAATCCCTCTCAAAATTGTTGAAATTCTGTTGAAGCTTTTAAAATTCTCTCCAGAATTTTCAAAATCCATGTCCACATGTTTACAATTTCACATAAAAAAATTGCTAAAATTCCAGTTGAAATTTTTTCAAAGTCCCTTAAAAATTTTCCAATTTTTGTCCCAGTTCTTCCCATTCCCATTGAAACTTTTCAAATCCCTCTCAAAATTGTTGAAATTCTCTTGAAGCTTTTAAAATTCCCTCTAGAATTTTCAAAATCCATGTCCACATGTTTACAATTTCACGTCAAAAAATGGCTAAAATTCCAGTTGAAATTTTTTCAAAGTCCCTTAACAATTTTCCAATTTTTGTCCCAATTCTTCCCATTCCCATTGAAACTTTTCAAATCCCTCTCAAAATTGTTGAAATTCTCTTGAAGCTTTTAAAATTCTCTCTAGAATTTTCAAAATCCATGTCTACATGTTTACAATTTCACGTCAAAAAATGGCTAAAATTCCAGTTGAAATTTTTTCAAAGTCCCTTAAAAATTTTCCAATTTTTGTCCCAATTCTTCCCATTCCCATTGAAACTTTTCAAATCCCTCTCAAAATTGTTGAAATTCTCTTGAAGCTTTTAAAATTCTCTCTAGAATTTTCAAAATCCATGTCCACATGTTTACAATTTCACGTCAAAAAATGGCTAAAATTCCAGTTGAAATTTTTTCAAAGTCCCTGAAAAATTTTCCAATTTTTGTCCCAATTCTTCCCATTCCCATTGAAACTTTTCAAATCCCTCTCAAAATTGTTGAAATTCTCTTGAAGCTTTTAAAATTCCCTCTAGAATTTTCAAAATCCATGTCCACATGTTTACAATTTCACGTCAAAAAATGGCTAAAATTCCAGTTGAAATTTTTTCAAAGTCCCTTAAAAATTTTCCCATTTTTGTCCCAATTCTTCCCATTCCCATTGAAACTTTTCAAATCCCTCTCAAAATTGTTGAAATTCTCTTGAAGCTTTTAAAATTCTCTCTAGAATTTTCAAAATCCATGGCCACATGTTTACAATTTCACGTCAAAAAATGGCTAAAATTCCAGTTGAAATTTTGTCAAAGTCCCTTAAAAATTTTCCAATTTTTGTCCCAGTTCTTCCCATTCCCATTGAAACTTTTCAAATCCCTCTCCAAATTGTTGAAATTCTCTTGAAGCTTTTAAAATTCCCTCTAGAATTTTCAAAATCCATGTCCACATGTTTACAATTTCACGTCAAAAAATGGCTAAAATTCCAGTTGAAATTTTTTCAAAGTCCCTTAAAAATTTTCCAATTTTTGTCCCAATTCTTCCCATTCCTATTGAAACTTTTCAAATCCCTCTCAAAATTGTTGAAATTCTGTTGAAGCTTTTAAAATTCTCTCTAGAATTTTCAAAATCCATGTCCACATGTTTACAATTTCACGTCAAAAAATGGCTAAAATTCCAGTTGAAATTTTTTCAAAGTCCCTTAAAAATTTTCCAATTTTTGTCCCAATTCTTCCCATTCCCATTGAAACTTTTCAAATCCCTCTCAAAATTGTTGAAATTCTCTTGAAGCTTTTAAAATTCTCTCTAGAATTTTCAAAATCCATGGCCACATGTTTACAATTTCACGTCAAAAAATGGCTAAAATTCCAGTGGAAATTTTTTCAAAGTCCCTGAAAAATTTTCCAATTTTTGTCCCAATTCTTCCCATTCCCATTGAAACTTTTCAAATCCCTCTCAAAATTGTTGAAATTCTCTTGAAGCTTTTAAAATTCTCTCTAGAATTTTCAAAATCCATGTCCACATGTTTACAATTTCACGTCAAAAAATGGCTAAAATTCCAGTTGAAATTTTTTCAAAGTCCCTTAAAAATTTTCCAATTTTTGTCCCAATTCTTCCCATTCCCATTGAAACTTTTCAAATCCCTCTCAAAATTGTTGAAATTCTCTTGAAGCTTTTAAAATTCTCTCTAGAATTTTCAAAATCCATGTCCACATGTTTACAATTTCACATAAAAAAATGGCTAAAATTCCAGTTGAAATTTTTTCAAAGTCCCTTAAAAATTTTCCAATTTTTGTCCCAATTCTTCCCATTCCCATTGAAACTTTTCAAATCCCTCTCAAAATTGTTGAAATTCTCTTGAAGCTTTTAAAATTCTCTCTAGAATTTTCAAAATCCATGTCCACATGTTTACAATTTCACGTTAAAAAATGCTAAAATTCCAGTTGAAATTTTTTCAAAGTCCCTTAAAAATTTTCCAATTTTTGTCCCAATTCTTCCCATTCCCATTGAAACTTTTCAAATCCCTCTCAAAATTGTTGAAATTCTCTTGAAGCTTTTAAAATTCTCTCTAGAATTTTCAAAATCCATGGCCACATGTTTACAATTTCACGTCAAAAAATTGCTAAAATTCCAGTTGAAATTTTTTCAAAGTCCCTTAAAAATTTTCCAATTTTTGTCCCAATTCTTCCCATTCCCATTGAAACTTTTCAAATCCCTCTCAAAATTGTTGAAATTCTCTTGAAGCTTTTAAAATTCTCTCTAGAATTTTCAAAATCCATGTCCACATGTTTACAATTTCACGTAAAAAAATGGCTAAAATTCCAGTTGAAATTTTTTCAAAGTCCCTTAAAAATTTTCCAATTTTTGTCCCAATTCTTCCCATTCCCATTGAAACTTTTCAAATCCCTCTCAAAATTGTTGAAATTCTCTTGAAGCTTTTAAAATTCTCTCTAGAATTTTCAAAATCCATGTCCACATGTTTACAATTTCACGTAAAAAAATGGCTAAAATTCCAGTTGAAATTTTTTCAAAGTCCCTTAAAAATTTTCCAATTTTTGTCCCAATTCTTCCCATTCCCATTGAAACTTTTCAAATCCCTCTCAAAATTGTTGAAATTCTCTTGAAGCTTTTAAAATTCTCTCTAGAATTTTCAAAATCCATGTCCACATGTTTACAATTTCACGTTAAAAAATTGCTAAAATTCCAGTAACTTTTCAAATCCCTCTTATTGCTAAATTTCCAGTTGAAATTTTTCAAAGTCCCTTAAAAATTTTCCAATTTTTGTGTCCCAATTCTTCCATTCCCATTGAAACTTTTCAAATCCCTCTCAAAATTGTTGAAATTCTCTTGAAGCTTTTAAAATTCTCTCTACAATTTTCAAAATCCATGGCCACATGTTTTCAAAGTCCCTTAAAAATTTTCCAATTTTTGTCCCAATTCTTCCCATTCCCATTGAAACTTTTCAAATCCCTCTCAAAATTGTTGAAATTCTCTTGAAGCTTTTAAAATTCTCTCTACAATTTTCAAAATCCATGGCCACATGTTTACAATTTCACGTAACAAAATGGCTAAAATTCCAGTTGAAATTTTTTCAAAGTCCCTTAAAAATTTTCCAATTTTTGTCCCAATTCTTCCCATTCCCATTGAAACTTTTCAAATCCCTCTCAAATTGTTGAAATTCTCTTGAAGCTTTTAAAATTCTCTCTAGAATTTTCAAAATCCATGTCCACATGTTTACAATTTCACGTCAAAAAATGGCTAAAATTCCAGTTGAAATTTTTTCAAAGTCCCTTAAAAATTTTCCAATTTTGTCCCAATTCTTCCCATTCCCATTGAAACTTTTCAAATCCCTCTCAAAATTGTTGAAATTCTCTTGAAGCTTTTAAATTCTCTCTAGAATTTTCAAAATCCATGTCCACATGTTTACAATTTCACATAAAAAATGGCTAAAATTCCAGTTGAAATTTTTTCAAAGTCCCTTAAAAATTTTCCAATTTTTGTCCCAATTCTTCCCATTCCCATTGAAACTTTTCAAATCCCTCTCCAAATTGTTGAAATTCTCTTGAAGCTTTTAAAATTCTCTCTAGAATTTTCAAAATCCATGTCCACATGTTTACAATTTCACGTTAAAAAATGCTAAAATTCCAGTTGAAATTTTTTCAAAGTCCCTTAAAAATTTTCCAATTTTGTCCCAATTCTTCCCATTCCCATTGAAACTTTTCAAATCCCTCTCAAAATTGTTGAAATTCTCTTGAAGCTTTTAAAATTCTCTCTAGAATTTTCAAAATCCATGGCCACATGTTTACAATTTCACGTCAAATATTGCTAAAATTCCAGTTGAAATTTTTTCAAAGTCCCTTAAAAATTTTCCAATTTTTGTCCCAATTCTTCCCATTCCCATTGAAACTTTTCAAATCCCTCTCAAAATTGTTGAAATTCTCTTGAAGCTTTTAAAATTCTCTCTACAATTTTCAAAAATCCATGGCCACATGTTACAATTTCACGTAACAAAATGGCTAAAATTCCAGTTGAAATTTTTTCAAAGTCCCTTAAAAATTTTCCAATTTTTGTCCCAATTCTTCCCATTCCCATTGAAACTTTTCAAATCCCTCTCAAAATTGTTGAAATTCTCTTGAAGCTTTTAAAATTCTCTCTAGAATTTTCAAAATCCATGTCCACATGTTTACAATTTCACGTCAAAAAATGGCTAAAATTCCAGTTGAAATTTTTTCAAAGTCCCTGAAAAATTTTCCAATTTTTGTCCCAATTCTTCCCATTCCCATTGAAACTTTTCAAATCCCTCTCAAAATTGTTGAAATTCTCTTGAAGCTTTTAAAATTCTCTCTAGAATTTTCAAAATCCATGTCCACATGTTTACAATTTCACGTCAAAAAATGGCTAAAATTCCAGTTGAAATTTTTTCAAAGTCCCTGAAAATTTTCCAATTTTTGTCCCAATTCTTCCCATTCCCATTGAAACTTTTCAAATCCCTCTCAAAATTGTTGGAAATTCTCTTGAAGCTTTTAAAATTCCCTCTAGAATTTTCAAAATCCATGTCCACATGTTTACAATTTCACGTCAAAAAATGGCTAAAATTCCAGTTGAAATTTTTCAAAGTCCCTTAAAAATTTTCCCAATTTTTGTCCCAATTCTTCCCATTCCCATTGAAACTTTTCAAATCCCTCTCAAAATTGTTGAAATTCTCTTGAAGCTTTTAAATTCTCTCTAGAATTTTCAAAATCCATGGCCACATGTTTACAATTTCACGTCAAAAAATGGCTAAAATTCCAGTTGAAATTTTGTCAAAGTCCCTTAAAAATTTTCCAATTTTTGTCCCAGTTCTTCCCATTCCCATTGAAACTTTTCAAATCCCTCTCCAAATTGTTGAAATTCTCTTGAAGCTTTTAAAATTCCCTCTAGAATTTTCAAAATCCATGTCCACATGTTTACAATTTCACGTCAAAAAATGGCTAAAATTCCAGTTGAAATTTTTTCAAAGTCCCTTAAAAATTTTCCAATTTTTGTCCCAATTCTTCCCATTCCTATTGAAACTTTTCAAATCCCTCTCAAAATTGTTGAAATTCTGTTGAAGCTTTTAAAATTCTCTCTAGAATTTTCAAAATCCATGTCCACATGTTTACAATTTCACGTCAAAAAATGGCTAAAATTCCAGTTGAAATTTTTTCAAAGTCCCTTAAAAATTTTCCAATTTTTGTCCCAATTCTTCCCATTCCCATTGAAACTTTTCAAATCCCTCTCAAAATTGTTGAAATTCTCTTGAAGCTTTTAAAATCTCTCTAGAATTTTCAAAATCCATGGCCACATGTTTACAATTTCACGTCAAAAAATGGCTAAAATTCCAGTGGAAATTTTTTCAAAGTCCCTGAAAAATTTTCCAATTTTTGTCCCAATTCTTCCCATTCCCATTGAAACTTTTCAAATCCCTCTCAAAATTGTTGAAATTCTCTTGAAGCTTTTAAAATTCTCTCTAGAATTTTCAAAATCCATGTCCACATGTTTACAATTTCACGTCAAAAAATGGCTAAAATTCCAGTTGAAATTTTTTCAAAGTCCCTTAAAAATTTTCCAATTTTTGTCCCAATTCTTCCCATTCCCATTGAAACTTTTCAAATCCCTCTCAAAATTGTTGAAATTCTCTTGAAGCTTTTAAAATTCTCTCTAGAATTTTCAAAATCCATGTCCACATGTTTACAATTTCACATAAAAAAATGGCTAAAATTCCAGTTGAAATTTTTCAAAGTCCCTTAAAAATTTTCCAATTTTTGTCCCAATTCTTCCCATTCCCATTGAAACTTTTCAAATCCCTCTCAAAATTGTTGAAATTCTCTTGAAGCTTTTAAAATTCTCTCTAGAATTTTCAAAATCCATGTCCACATGTTTACAATTTCACGTTAAAAAAATGCTAAAATTCCAGTTGAAATTTTTTCAAAGTCCCTTAAAAATTTTCCAATTTTTGTCCCAATTCTTCCCATTCCCATTGAAACTTTTCAAATCCCTCTCAAAATTGTTGAAATTCTCTTGAAGCTTTTAAAATTCTCTCTAGAATTTTCAAAATCCATGGCCACATGTTTACAATTTCACGTCAAAAAATTGCTAAAATTCCAGTTGAAAATTTTTCAAGTCCCTTAAAAATTTTCCAATTTTTGTCCCAATTCTTCCATTCCCATTGAAACTTTTCAAATCCCTCTCAAAATTGTTGAAATTCTCTTGAAGCTTTTAAAATTCTCTCTAGAATTTTCAAAATCCATGTCCACATGTTTACAATTTCACGTCAAAAAAATGGCTAAAATTCCAGTTGAAATTTTTTCAAAGTCCCTTAAAAATTTTCCAATTTTTGTCCCAATTCTTCCCATTCCCATTGAAACTTTTCAAATCCCTCTCAAAATTGTTGAAATTCTCTTGAAGCTTTTAAAATTCTCTCTAAATTTTCAAAATCCATGTCCACATGTTTACAATTTCACATAAAAAATGGCTAAAATCAGTTGAAATTTTTTCAAAGTCCCTTAAAATTTTCCAATTTTTGTCCCAATTCTTCCCATTCCCATTGAAACTTTCAAATCTTTCAAATCCCTCTCCAAATTGTTGAAATTCTCTTGAAGCTTTTAAAATTCTCTCTAGAATTTTCAAAATCCATGTCCACATGTTTACAATTTCACGTTAAAAAAATGCTAAAATTCCAGTTGAAATTTTTTCAAAGTCCCTTAAAAATTTTCCAATTTTTGTCCCAATTCTTCCCATTCCCATTGAAACTTTTCAAATCCCTCTCAAAATTGTTGAAATTCTCTTGAAGCTTTTAAAATTCTCTCTAGAATTTTCAAAATCCATGGCCACATGTTTACAATTTCACGTCAAATATTGCTAAAATTCCAGTTGAAATTTTTTCAAAGTCCCTTAAAAATTTTCCAATTTTTGTCCCAATTCTTCCCATTCCCATTGAAACTTTTCAAATCCCTCTCAAAATTGTTGAAATTCTCTTGAAGCTTTTAAAATTCTCTCTACAATTTTCAAAATCCATGGCCACATGTTTACAATTTCACGTAACAAAATGGCTAAAATTCCAGTTGAAATTTTTTCAAAGTCCCTTAAAAATTTTCCAATTTTTGTCCCAATTCTTCCCATTCCCATTGAAACTTTTCAAATCCCTCTCCAAATTGTTGAAATTCTCTTGAAGCTTTTAAAATTCTCTCTAGAATTTTCAAAATCCATGTCCACATGTTTACAATTTCACGTCAAAAAATGGCTAAAATTCCAGTTGAAATTTTTTCAAAGTCCCTTAAAAATTTTCCAATTTTTGTCCCAATTCTTCCCATTCCCATTGAAACTTTTCAAATCCCTCTCAAAATTGTTGAAATTCTCTTGAAGCTTTTAAAATTCTCTCTAGAATTTTCAAAATCCATGTCCACATGTTTACAATTTCACGTCAAAAAATGGCTAAAATTCCAGTTGAAATTTTTTCAAAGTCCCTTAAAAATTTTCCAATTTTTGTCCCAATTCTTCCCATTCCCATTGAAACTTTTCAAATCCCTCTCAAAATTGTTGAAATTCTCTTGAAGCTTTTAAAATTCTCTCTAGAATTTTCAAAATCCATGGCCACATGTTTACAATTTCACGTAAAAAAATGGCTAAAATTCCAGTTGAAATTTTTTCAAAGTCCCTTAAAAATTTTCCAATTTTTGTCCCAATTCTTCCCATTCCCATTGAAACTTTTCAAATCCCTCTCAAAATTGTTGAAATTCTGTTGAAGCTTTTAAAATTCTCTCTAGAATTTTCAAAATCCATGGCCACATGTTTACAATTTCACGTCAAAAAAAATTGCTAAAATTCCAGTTGAAATTTTTTCAAAGTCCCTTAAAAATTTTCCAATTTTTGTCCCAATTCTTCCCATTCCCATTGAAACTTTTCAAATCCCTCTCAAAATTGTTGAAATTCTCTTGAAGCTTTTAAAATTCTCTCTAGAATTTTCAAAATCCATGGCCACATGTTTACAATTTCACGTAAAAAAATTGCTAAAATTCCAGTTGAAATTTTTTCAAAGTCTCTTAAAAATTTTCCAATTTTTGTCCCAATTCTTCCCATTCCCATTGAAACTTTTCAAATCCCTCTCAAAATTGTTGAAATTCTCTTGAAGCTTTTAAAATTCTCTCTAGAATTTTCAAAATCCATGTCCACATGTTTACAATTTCACGTAAAAAAATGGCTAAAATTCCAGTTGAAATTTTTTCAAAGTCCCTTAAAAATTTTCCAATTTTTGTCCCAATTCTTCCCATTCCCATTGAAACTTTTCAAATCCCTCTCAAAATTGTTGAAATTCTCTTGAAGCTTTTAAAATTCTCTCTAGAATTTTCAAAATCCATGTCCACATGTTTACAATTTCACGTAAAGAAATGGCTAAAATTCCAGCTGAAATTTTTTCAAAGTCCCTTAAAAATTTTCCAATTTTTGTCCCAATTCTTCCCATTCCCATTGAAACTTTTCAAATCCCTCTCAAAATTGTTGAAATTCTCTTGAAGCTTTTAAAATTCTCTCTAGAATTTTCAAAATCCATGGCCACATGTTTACAATTTCACGTCAAAAAATTGCTAAAATTCCAGTTGAAATTTTTTCAAAGTCCCTTAAAAATTTTCCAATTTTTGTCCCAATTCTTCCCATTCTCATTGAAACTTTTCAAATCCCT